>NC_092710.1:375107533-375252367 GCF_047496885.1 Scyliorhinus torazame | reverse complement strand
AGAAAGTGCATTCAGGAGAATTGAGAGATTACAATAGTCAGGAAAGGCTGAACATTCAGTTCCTCTCTGACAGGCAGCTGTTGGTGACCTGATAGAGGTGTTTCAAATGAAGCCAGTATCTCACAGGGTCGGGTGGACAAGGCGTTTTCATTTTTGGAGTAACACCATGCGGAGTGGGGGAGAACATGGGACTCGCTCCCACAGGGAGTGGGGAGAATGTGGAACTTGCTCCCACAGGGAGCGGGGAGAACATGGGATTCGCTCCCACAGTGAGTGGGGGAGAATGTGGGACTCGCTCCCACAGTGAGTGGGGAGAATGTGGGACTCGCTCCCACAGGGAGTGGGGAGAATGTGGAACTCGCTCTCACGGGGAGTGGGGAGAATGTGGGGCTCGCTCCCACGGGGACTGGGGAGAATGTGGGGCTCGCTCCCACGGGGACTGGGGAGAATGTGGGGCTCGCTCTCACAGTGAGTGGGGAGAATGTGGGGCTCGCTCCCACGGGGACTGGGGAGAATGTGGGGCTCGCTCCCACGGGGAGTGGGGAGAATGTGGGACTCGCTCCCACAGGAAGTGGGGAGAATGTGGGACTCGCTCCCACAGGGAGTGGGGAGAATGTGGAACTCGCTCTCACGGGGAGTGGGGAGAATGTGGGACTCGCTCCCACGGGGAGTGGGGAGAACATGGGACTCGCTCCCACAGTGAGTGGGGAGAATGTGGAACTCGCTCCCACAGTGAGTGGGGAGAATGTGGGGCTCGCTCCCATGGGGAGTGGGGAGAATGTGGGAGTCACTCCCACAGGGAGCGGGGTGATCCGAACAGGACAGGTGGATTTAAGGTGAAGTTGGATCATAGATCATAGAATTTACAGTGCAGAAGGAGGCCATTCGGCCCATCGAGTCTGCACCGGCTCTTGGAAAGAGCACCCTACCCAACGTCAACACCTCCACCCTATCCCCATAACCCAGTAACCCCGCCCTACACTAAGGGCAATTTTGGACACTAAGGGCAATTTATCATGGCCAATCCACCTAACCTGCACATCTTTGGACTGTGGGAGGAAACCGGAGCACCCGGAGGAAACCCACGCACACACTGGGAGGATGTGCAGACTCCGCACAGACAGTGACCCAAGCCAGAATCGAACCTGGGACCCTGGAGCTGTGAAGCAATTGTGCTAACCATAATGCTACCTTGCTGCCCACGGTATGGAGCTGGAGTTGGAAAGGATATGCTGATAGGGGAGAGAGAACATTGTTAAAGATTCCCGGGTGCAAGGTGTTCAGAAAAGCTGGGAAAGGAAGGAAAAGGGAGGGATGGCAGTATTGGTGAGGGAGTGCTGGTGAAAGTGGATGTCCAGACTGGAGCCAGGAAACAGAAATGGCGAATGACATTGCTGGGTCTAGTCTATAGACCAGTAACTAGCGAGAAGGATGGAGAAGAACCAATCTGCGGGGTAATTAGAGAGATGGAGACATTAGCGAGTAGTTATAATGGGGGACATTGATTACGCGGATGTGGACTGGGACAGAGGTAGTGTAAAGGTCAGAGAGGGGCAAAAAGTTCCTAGATCGTTTTCAGGAGAATTTTCCACAGCAGTATGTGTCCAGCACAACAGGAAAGGATGCGACGTTGGACCGTATTTGAGGAATTGAGGTGGGACAAGTAGATCAGGTGTCAACGGGAGGACATGTAGGAGACAGTGACGGTTGGGTCACAGCTCCAGACACCCGGGTTCGATTCCCGGCTTGGGTCACTGTCTGTGCGGAGTCTGCACGTTCTCCCCGTGTCTGCGTGGGTTTCCTCCGGGTGCTCCGGTTTCCTCCCACAAGTCCCGAAAGACGTGCTGTTGGTGAATCGGACATTCAGAATTCTCCCTCTGTGACCCGAACAGGCGCCGGAATGTGGCGACTAGGGGCTTTTCACAGTAACCTCATTGCAGTGTTAATGTATGTATGTGTCACTGATCACTAAACAACTCCTCACAGTGAAGTATATGTCACTGATCACTAAACAACTCCACACAGTGAAGTATGTGTCACTGATCACTAAACAACTCCACACAGTGAAGTATATGTCACTGATCACTAAACAATTCCACACAGTGAAGTATGTGTCACTGATCACTAAACAACTCCACACAGTGATGTATATGTCACTGATCACTAAACAACTCCACACAGTGAAGTATGTGTCACATATCACTAAACAACTCCTCAGTGAAGTATGTGTCACTGATCACTAAACAACTCCTCACAGTGAAGTATATGTCACTGATCACTAAACAACTCCTCACAGTGAAGTATATGTCACATATCACTAAACAACTCCTCACAGTGAAGTATATGTCACTGATCAGTAAACAACTCCTCACAGTGAAGTATATGTCACATATCACTAAACAACTCCTCACAGTGAAGTATATGTCACATATCACTAAACAACTCCACACAGTGAAGTATGTGTCACTGATCACTAAACAACTCCTCACAGTGAAGTATATGTCACTGATTACTAAACAACTCCTCACAATGAAGTATATGTCACATATCACTAAACAACTCCTCACAGTGAAGTATATGTCACTGATCACTAAACAACACCTCAGTGAAGTATGTGTTACTGATCACGAAACAACTCCACACAGTGAAGTATATGTCACTGATCACTAAACAACTCCTCACAGTGAAGGGTGTGTCACTGAGCACTAAACAACTCCTCACAGTGAAGTATGTGTCACATATCACTAAACAACTCCTCAGTGAAGTATGTGTCACTGATCACTAAACAACTCCTCACAGTGAAGTATATGTCACTGATCACTAAACAACTCCTCACAGTGAAGTGTGTGTCACATATCACTAAACAACTCCACACAGTGAAGTATATGTCACTGATCACTAAACAACTCCTCACAGTGAAGTATATGTCACATATCACTAAACAACTCCACACAGTGAAGTATGTGTCACTGATCACTAAACAACTCCTCACAGTGAAGTATATGTCACTGATCACTAAACAACTCCTCACAGTGAAGTATGTGTCACATATCACTAAACAACTCCTCACAGTGAAGTATATGTCACATATCACTAAACAACTCCACACAGTGAAGTATGTGTCACTGATCACTAAACAACTCCTCACAGTGAAGTATATGTCACATATCACTAAACAACTCCACACAGTGAAGTATGTGTCACTGATCACTAAACAACTCCACACAGTGAAGTATATATCACTGATCACTAAACAACTCCTCACAGTGAAGTATATGTCACTGATCACTAAACAACTCCACACAGTGAAGTATGTGTCACTGATCACTAAACAACTCCACACAGTGAAGTATGTGTCACTGATCACTAAACAACTCCTCACAGTGAAGTATATGTCACTGATCACTAAACAACTCCACACAGTGAAGTATATGTCACTGATCACTAAACAACTCCTCACAGTGAAGTATATGTCACTGATCACTAAACAACTCCACACAGTGAAGTATGTGTCACTGATCACTAAACAACTCCACACAGTGAAGTATATGTCACTGATCACTAAACAACTCCACACAGTGAAGTATATGTCACATATCACTAAACAACTCCACACAGTGAAGTATATGTCACTGATCACTAAACAACTCCACACAGTGAAGTATGTGTCACTGATCACTAAACAACTCCACACAGTGAAGTATGTGTCACTGATCAGTAAACAACTCCTCACAGTGAAGTATATGTCACTGATCACTAAACAACTCCACACAGTGAAGTATATGTCACTGATCACTAAACAACTCCTCACAGTGAAGTTTGTGTCACTGATCACTAAACAACTCCACACAGTGAAGTATGTGTCACTGATCACTAAACAACTCCACACAGTGAAGTATGTGTCACATATCACTGAACAACTCCACACAGTGAAGTATATGTCACTGATCACTAAACAACTCCACACAGTGAAGTATATGTCACATATCACTAAACAACTCCTCACAGTGATGTATATGTCACTGATCACTAAACAACTCCTCACAGTGAAGTATATGTCACTGATCACTAAACAACTCCTCACAGTGAAGTATATGTCACTGATCACTAAACAACTCCTCACAGTGAAGTATACATTACAGAGACCTGGTTGAGGGAAGGGCAGGATTGGCAGCTAAACGTTCCAGGATTTAGATGTTTCAGGCGGGATAGAGGGGGATGTAAAAGGGGAGGCGGAGTTGCGCTACTTGTTCAGGAGAGTATCACAGCTATACAGCGAGAGGACACCTCAGAGGGCAGTGAGGCTATATGGGTAGAGATCAGGAATAAGAAGGGTGCAGTCACAATGTTGGGGGTATACTACAGGCCTCCCAACAGCCAGCGGGAGATAGAGGAGCAGATAGGTAGACAGATTTTGGAAAAGAGTAAAAACAACAGGGTTGTGGTGATGGGAGACTTCAACTTCCCCAATATTGACTGGGACTCACTTAGTGCCAGGGGCTTAGACGGGGCAGAGTTTGTAAGGAGCATCCAGGAGGGCTTCTTAAAACAATATGTAAACAGTCCAACTAGGGAAGGGGCGGTACTGGACCTGGTATTGGGGAATGAGCCCGGCCAGGTGGTAGATGTTTCAGTAGGGGAGCATTTCGGTAACAGTGACCACAATTCAGTAAGTTTTAAAGTACTGGTGGACAAGGATAAGAGTGGTCCGAGGATGAATGTGCTAAATTGGGGGAAGGCTAATTATAACAATATTAGGCGGGAACTGAAGAACATAGATTGGGGGCGGATGTTTGAGGGCAAATCAACATCTGACATGTGGGAGGCTTTCAAGTGTCAGTTGAAAGGAATACAGGACAGGCATGTTCCTGTGAGGAAGAAAGATAAATACGGCAATTTTCGGGAACCTTGGATGACGAGTGATATTGTAGGCCTCGTCAAAAAGAAAAAGGAGGCATTTGTCAGGGCTAAAAGGCTGGGAACAGACGAAGCCTGTGTGGCATATAAGGAAAGTAGGAAGGAACTTAAGCAAGGAGTCAGGAGGGCTAGAAGGGGTCATGAAAAGGCATTGGCAAATAGGGTTAAGGAAAATCCCAAGGCTTTTTACACTTACATAAAAAGTAAGAGGGTAGCCAGGGAAAGGGTTGGCCCACTGAAGGATAGGCAAGGGAATCTATGTGTGGAGCCAGAGGAAATGGGCGAGGTACTAAATGAATACTTTGCATCAGTATTCACCAAAGAGAAGGAATTGGTAGATGTTGAGTCTGGAGAAGGGGGTGTAGATAGCCTGGGTCACATTGTGATCCAAAAAGACGAGGTGTTGGGTGTCTTAAAAAATATTAAGGTAGATAAGTCCCCAGGGCCGGATGGGATCTACCCCAGAATACTGAAGGAGGCTGGAGAGGAAATTGCTGAGGCCTTGACAGAAATCTTTGGATCCTCGCTGTCTTCAGGGGATGTCCCGGAGGACTGGAGAATAGCCAATGTTGTTCCTCTGTTTAAGAAGGGTGGCAGGGATAATCCCGGGAACTACAGGCCGGTGAGCCTTACTTCAGTGGTAGGGAAATTACTGGAGAGAATTCTTCGAGACAGGATCTACTCCCATTTGGAAGCAAATGGACGTATTAGTGAGAGGCAGCACGGTTTTGTGAAGGGGAGGTCGTGTCTCACTAACTTGATAGAGTTTTTCGAGGAGGTCACTAAGATGATTGATGCAGGTAGGGCAGTAGATGTTGTCTATATGGACTTCAGTAAGGCCTTTGACAAGGTCCCTCATGGTAGACTAGTACAAAAGGTGAAGTCACACGGGATCAGGGGTGAACTGGCAAGGTGGATACAGAACTGGCTAGGCCATAGAAGGCAGAGGGTAGCAATGGAGGGATGCTTTTCTAATTGGAGGGCTGTGACCAGTGGTGTTCCACAGGGATCAGTGCTGGGACCTTTGCTCTTTGTAGTATATATAAATGATTTGGAGGAAAATGTAACTGGTCTGATTAGTAAGTTTGCAGACGACACAAAGGTTGGTGGAATTGCGGATAGCGATGAGGACTGTCTGAGGATACAGCAGGATTTAGATTGTCTGGAGACTTGGGCGGAGAGATGGCAGATGGAGTTTAACCTGGACAAATGTGAGGTAATGCATTTTGGAAGGGCTAATGCAGGTAGGGAATATACAGTGAATGGTAGAACCCTCAAGAGTATTGAAAGTCAAAGAGATCTAGGAGTACAGGTCCACAGATCACTGAAAGGGGCTACACAGGTGGAGAAGGTAGTCAAGAAGGCATACGGCATGCTTGCCTTCATTGGCCGGGGCATTGAGTATAAGAATTGGCAAGTCATGTTGCAGCTGTATAGAACCTTAGTTAGGCCACACTTGGAGTATAGTGTTCAATTCTGGTCGCCACACTACCAGAAGGATGTGGAGGCTTTAGAGAGGGTGCAGAAGAGATTTACCAGAATGTTGCCTGGTATGGAGGGCATAAGCTATGAGGAGCGATTGAATAAACTCGGTTTGTTCTCACTGGAACGAAGGAGGTTGAGGGGCGACCTGATAGAGGTATACAAAATTATGAGGGGCATAGACAGAGTGGATAGTCAGAGGCTTTTCCCCAGGGTAGAGGGGTCAATTACTAGGGGGCATAGGTTTAAGGTGAGAGGGGCAAAGTTTAGAGTAGATGTACGAGGCAAGTTTTTTACGCAGAGGGTAGTGGGTGCCTGGAACTCACTACCGGAGGAGGTAGTGGAGGCAGGGACGATAGGGACATTTAAGGGGCATCTTGACAAATATATGAATAGGATGGGAATAGAAGGATACGGACCCAGGAAGTGTAGAAGATTGTAGTTTAGTCGGGCAGTATGGTCGGCACGGGCTTGGAGGGCCGAAGGGCCTGTTCCTGTGCTGTACATTTCTTTGTTCTTTGTTCTTTGTTCTTATATGTCACTGATCACTAAACAACTCCACACAGTGAAGTATATGTCACTGATCACTAAACAACTCCTCACAGTGAAGTATGTGTCACTGATCACTAAACAACTCCACACAGTGAAGTATATGTCACATATCACTAAACAACTCCTCACAGTGAAGTATATGTCACTGATCACTAAACAACTCCACACAGTGAAGTATATGTCACTGATCACTAAACAACTCCTCACAGTGAAGTATGTGTCACTGATCACTAAACAACTCCACACAGTGAAGTATATGTCACTGATCACTAAACAACTCCTCACAGTGAAGTTTGTGTCACTGATCACTAAACAACTGCACACAGTGAAGTTTGTGTCACTGATCACTAAACAACTGCACACAGTGAAGTATGTGTCACTGATCACTAAACAACTCCACACAGTGAAGTATGTGTCACATATCACTGAACAACTCCACACAGTGAAGTATATGTCACTGATCACTAAACAACTCCACACAGTGAAGTATATGTCACTGATCACTAAACAACTCCTCACAGTGAAGTATATGTCACATATCACTAAACAACTCCACACAGTGAAGTATATGTCACTGATCACTAAACAACTCCTCACAGTGAAGTATGTGTCACTGATCACTAAACAACTCCTCACAGTGAAGTATATGTCACATATCACTAAACAACTCCACACAGTGAAGTATATGTCACTGATCACTAAACAACTCCTCACAGTGAAGTATATGTCACTGATCACTAAACAACTCCACACAGTGAAGTATATGTCACTGATCACTAAACAACTCCTCACAGTGAAGTATGTGTCACTGATCACTAAACAACTCCTCACAGTGAAGTATGTGTCACATATCACTAAACAACTCCACACAGTGAAGTATATGTCACTGATCACTAAACAACTCCTCACAGTGAAGTATATGTCACTGATCACTAAACAACTCCTCACAGTGAAGTATGTGTCACTGATCACTAAACAACTCCACACAGTGAAGTATATGTCACATATCACTAAACAACTCCTCACAGTGAAGTATGTGTCACTGATCACTAAACAACTCCACACAGTGAAGTATATGTCACTGATCACTAAACAACTCCTCACAGTGAAGTATGTGTCACTGATCACTAAACAACTCCACACAGTGAAGTATATGTCACTGATCACTAAACAACTCCTCACAGTGAAGTATGTGTCACATATCACTAAACAACTCCACACAGTGAAGTATATGTCACTGATCACTAAACAACTCCTCACAGTGAAGTATATGTCACTGATCACTAAACAACTCCTCACAGTGAAGTATGTGTCACTGATCACTAAACAACTCCACACAGTGAAGTATATGTCACATATCACTAAACAACTCCTCACAGTGAAGTATGTGTCACTGATCACTAAACAACTCCACACAGTGAAGTATATGTCACTGATCACTAAACAACTCCTCACAGTGAAGTATGTGTCACTGATCACTAAACAACTCCACACAGTGAAGTATATGTCACTGATCACTAAACAACTCCACACAGTGAAGTATATGTCACTGATCACTAAACAACTCCACACAGTGAAGTATGTGTCACTGATCACTAAACAACTCCACACAGTGAAGTATGTGTCACTGATCAGTAAACAACTCCTCACAGTGAAGTATATGTCACTGATCACTAAACAACTCCACACAGTGAAGTATATGTCACTGATCACTAAACAACTCCTCACAGTGAAGTTTGTGTCACTGATCACTAAACAACTCCACACAGTGAAGTATGTGTCACTGATCACTAAACAACTCCACACAGTGAAGTATGTGTCACATATCACTGAACAACTCCACACAGTGAAGTATATGTCACTGATCACTAAACAACTCCACACAGTGAAGTATATGTCACATATCACTAAACAACTCCTCACAGTGATGTATATGTCACTGATCACTAAACAACTCCTCACAGTGAAGTATATGTCACTGATCACTAAACAACTCCTCACAGTGAAGTATATGTCACTGATCACTAAACAACTCCTCACAGTGAAGTATATGTCACTGATCACTAAACAACTCCACACAGTGAAGTATATGTCACTGATCACTAAACAACTCCTCACAGTGAAGTATGTGTCACTGATCACGAAACAACTCCACACAGTGAAGTATATGTCACATATCACTAAACAACTCCTCACAGTGAAGTATATGTCACTGATCACTAAACAACTCCACACAGTGAAGTATATGTCACTGATCACTAAACAACTCCTCACAGTGAAGTATGTGTCACTGATCACTAAACAACTCCACACAGTGAAGTATATGTCACTGATCACTAAACAACTCCTCACAGTGAAGTTTGTGTCACTGATCACTAAACAACTCCACACAGTGAAGTATGTGTCACTGATCACTAAACAACTCCACACAGTGAAGTATGTGTCACATATCACTGAACAACTCCACACAGTGAAGTATATGTCACTGATCACTAAACAACTCCACACAGTGAAGTATATGTCACATATCACTAAACAACTCCTCACAGTGATGTATATGTCACTGATCACTAAACAACTCCTCACAGTGAAGTATATGTCACTGATCACTAAACAACTCCTCACAGTGAAGTATATGTCACTGATCACTAAACAACTCCTCACAGTGAAGTATATGTCACTGATCACTAAACAACTCCACACAGTGAAGTATATGTCACTGATCACTAAACAACTCCTCACAGTGAAGTATGTGTCACTGATCACTAAACAACTCCACACAGTGAAGTATATGTCACATATCACTAAACAACTCCTCACAGTGAAGTATATGTCACTGATCACTAAACAACTCCACACAGTGAAGTATATGTCACTGATCACTAAACAACTCCTCACAGTGAAGTATGTGTCACTGATCACTAAACAACTCCACACAGTGAAGTATATGTCACTGATCACTAAACAACTCCTCACAGTGAAGTTTGTGTCACTGATCACTAAACAACTGCACACAGTGAAGTATGTGTCACATATCACTGAACAACTCCACACAGTGAAGTATATGTCACTGATCACTAAACAACTCCACACAGTGAAGTATATGTCACTGATCACTAAACAACTCCTCACAGTGAAGTATATGTCACATATCACTAAACAACTCCACACAGTGAAGTATATGTCACTGATCACTAAACAACTCCTCACAGTGAAGTATGTGTCACTGATCACTAAACAACTCCTCACAGTGAAGTATATGTCACATATCACTAAACAACTCCTCACAGTGAAGTATGTGTCACTGATCACTAAACAACTCCACACAGTGAAGTATATGTCACATATCACTAAACAACTCCACACAGTGAAGTATATGTCAGTGATCACTAAACAACTCCACACAGTGAAGTATATGTCACTGATCACTAAACAACTCCTCACAGTGAAGTATGTGTCACTGATCACTAAACAACTCCACACAGTGAAGTATATGTCACTGATCACTAAACAACTCCTCACAGTGAAGTATATGTCACTGATCACTAAACAACTCCACACAGTGAAGTATGTGTCACTGATCACAAAACAACTCCACACAGTGAAGTATGTGTCACTGATCACTAAACAACTCCTCACAGTGAAGTATATGTCACTGATCACTAAACAACTCCACACAGTGAAGTATATGTCACTGATCACTAAACAACTCCTCACAGTGAAGTATATGTCACTGATCACTAAACAACTCCACACAGTGAAGTATGTGTCACTGATCACTAAACAACTCCACACAGTGAAGTATATGTCACTGATCACTAAACAACTCCACACAGTGAAGTATATGTCACATATCACTAAACAACTCCACACAGTGAAGTATATGTCACTGATCACTAAACAACTCCACACAGTGAAGTATGTGTCACTGATCACTAAACAACTCCACACAGTGAAGTATGTGTCACTGATCAGTAAACAACTCCTCACAGTGAAGTATATGTCACTGATCACTAAACAACTCCACACAGTGAAGTATATGTCACTGATCACTAAACAACTCCTCACAGTGAAGTTTGTGTCACTGATCACTAAACAACTCCACACAGTGAAGTATGTGTCACTGATCACTAAACAACTCCACACAGTGAAGTATGTGTCACATATCACTGAACAACTCCACACAGTGAAGTATATGTCACTGATCACTAAACAACTCCACACAGTGAAGTATATGTCACATATCACTAAACAACTCCTCACAGTGATGTATATGTCACTGATCACTAAACAACTCCTCACAGTGAAGTATATGTCACTGATCACTAAACAACTCCTCACAGTGAAGTATATGTCACTGATCACTAAACAACTCCTCACAGTGAAGTATATGTCACTGATCACTAAACAACTCCACACAGTGAAGTATATGTCACTGATCACTAAACAACTCCTCACAGTGAAGTATGTGTCACTGATCACTAAACAACTCCTCACAGTGAAGTATATGTCACTGATCACTAAACAACTCCTCACAGTGAAGTATGTGTCACTGATCACTAAACAACTCCACACAGTGAAGTATATGTCACTGATCACTAAACAACTCCACACAGTGAAGTATATGTCACTGATCACTAAACAACTCCACACAGTGAAGTATATGTCACTGATCACTAAACAACTCCTCACAGTGAAGTATGTGTCACTGATCACTAAACAACTCCACACAGTGAAGTATATGTCACTGATCACTAAACAACTCCACACAGTGAAGTATATGTCACTGATCACTAAACAACTCCACACAGTGAAGTATGTGTCACTGATCACTAAACAACTCCACACAGTGAAGTATGTGTCACTGATCACTAAACAACTCCACACAGTGAAGTATACTGCTGAAGTAAACAGCTCCTCACAGACCGCATGGTTCGGTTGGAGCAGCAATTGGATGCACTTAGGAGCATGCAGGTGGCGGAAAGCGTCATAGATCGCAGTTATGTAAATGTGGTCACACCCAAGGTGCAGGCAGAGAAATGGGTGACCACCAGAAAGGGCAGGCAGTCAGTGCAGGAATCCCCTGTGGTTGTCCCCCTCTCGAACAGATATACCCATTTGGATACTGTCGGGGGGGATAGCCTATCAGGGGGAAACAGCAGCAGCCAGAGCAGTGGCACCACGGCTGGCTCTGATGTTCAGAAGGGAGGGTCAAAGCGCAAAAGAGTAATAGTAATAGGGGACTCTGTAGTCAGGGGCACAGATAGGCGCTTCTGTGGACGTGAAAGAGACTCCAGGATGGTATGTTGCCTCCCTGGTGCCAGGGTCCAGGATGTCTCCGAACGGGTAGAGGGAATCCTGAAGGGGGAGGGCAAACAGGCAGAGGTCGTTGTACATATTGGTACTAACGACATAGGCAGGAAGGGGCATGAGGTCCTGCAGCAGGAGTTCAGGGAGCTAGGCAGAAAGTTAAAAGACAGGACCTCGAGGGTTGTAATCTCGGGATTACTCCCTGTGCCACGTGCCAGTGAGGCTAGAAATAGGAAGATAGAGCAGACAAACACGTGGCTAAACAGCTGGTGTAGGAGGGAGGGTTTCCGTTTTCTGGACCACTGGGAGCTCTTCCGGGGCAGGTGTGACCTGTATAAGATGGACGGGTTGCATCTAAACCGGAGAGGCATAAATATCCTGGCCGCGAGGTTTGCTAGTGTCACACGGGAGGGTTTAAACTAGTATGGCAGGGGGGTGGGTACGGGAGCAATAGGTCAGAAGGTGAGAGCATTGAGGGAGAACTAGGGAATAGGGACAGTGTGGCTCTGAGGCAGAGCAGACGGGGAAAAGTTGCTGAACACAGCGGGTCTGGTGGCCTGAAGTGCATATGTTTTAATGCAAGGAGCATTACGGGTAAGGCAGATGAACTTAGAGCTTGGATTACTACTTGGAACGATGATGTTATTGCCATTACAGAGACCTGGTTGAGGGAAGGGCAGGATTGGCAGCTAAACGTTCCAGGATTTAGATGTTTCAGGCGGGATAGAGGGGGATGTAAAAGGGGAGGCGGAGTTGCGCTACTTGTTCGTGAGAATATCACAGCTATACTGCGAGAGGACACCTCAGAGGGCAGTGAGGCTATATGGGTAGAGGTCAGGAATAAGAAGGGTGCAGTCACAATGTTGGGGGTATACTACAGGCCTCCCAACAGCCAGCGGGAGATAGAGGAGCAGATAGGTAGACAGATTTTGGAAAAGAGTAAAAACAACAGGGTTGTGGTGATGGGAGACTTCAACTTCCCCAATATTGACTGGGACTCACTGAGTGCCAGGGGCTTAGACGGGGCGGAGTTTGTAAGGAGCATCCAGGAGGGCTTCTTAAAACAATATGTAAACAGTCCAACTAGGGAAGGGGCAGTACTGGACCTGGTATTGGGGAATGAGCCCGGCCAGGTGGTAGATGTTTCAGTAGGGGAGCATTTCGGTAACAGTGACCACAATTCAGTAAGTTTTAAAGTACTGGTGGACAAGGATAAGAGTGGTCCGAGGATGAATGTGCTAAATTGGGGGAAGGCTAATTATGACAATATTAGGCGGGAACTGAAGAACATAGATTGGGGGCGGATGTTTGAGGGCAAATCAACATCTGACATGTGGGAGGCTTTCAAGTGTCAGTGAAAGGAATACAGGACAGGCATGTTCCTGTGAGGAAGAAAGATAAATACGGCAATTTTCGGGAACCTTGGATGACGAGTGATATTGTAGGCCTCGTCAAAAAGAAAAAGGAGGCATTTGTCAGGGCTCAAAGGCTGGGAACAGACGAAGCCTGTGTGGCATATAAGGAAAGTAGGAAGGAACTTAAGCAAGGAGTCAGGAGGGCTAGAAGGGGTCATGAAAAGTCATTGGCAAATAGGGTTAAGGAAAATCCCAAGGCTTTTTACACGTACATAAAAAGCAAGAGGGTAGCCAGGGAAAGGGTTGGCCCACTGAAGGATAGGCAAGGGAATCTATGTGTGGAGCCAGAGGAAATGGGCGAGGTACTAAATGAATACTTTGCATCAGTATTCACCAAAGAGAAGGAATTGGTAGATGTTGAGTCTGGAGAAGGGGGTGTAGATAGCCTGGGTCACATTGTCATCCAAAAAGACGAGGTGTTGGGTGTCTTAAAAAATATTAAGGTAGATAAGTCCCCAGGGCCTGATGGGATCTACCCCAGAATACTGAAGGAGGCTGGAGAGGAAATTGCTGAGGCCTTGACAGAAATCTTTGGATCCTCGCTGTCTTCAGGGGATGTCCCGGAGGACTGGAGAATAGCCAATGTTGTTCCTCTGTTTAAGAAGGGTAGCAAGGATAATCCCGGGAACTACAGGCCGGTGAGCCTTACTTCAGTGGTAGGGAAATTACTGGAGAGAATTCTTCGAGACAGGATCTACTCCCATTTGGAAGCAAATGGACGTATTAGTGAGAGGCAGCACGGTTTTGTGAAGGGGAGGTCGTGTCTCACTAACTTGATAGAGTTTTTCGAGGAGGTCACTAAGATGATTGATGCAGGTAGGGCAGTAGATGTTGTCTATATGGACTTCAGTAAGGCCTTTGACAAGGTCCCTCATGGTAGACTAGTACAAAAGGTGAAGTCACACGGGATCAGGGGTGAACTGGCAAGGTGGATACAGAACTGGCTAGGCCATAGAAGGCAGAGGGTAGCAATGGAGGGATGCTTTTCTAATTGGAGGGCTGTGACCAGTGGTGTTCCACAGGGATCAGTGCTGGGACCTTTGCTCTTTGTAGTATATATAAATGATTTGGAGGAAAATGTAACTGGTCTGATTAGTAAGTTTGCAGACGACACAAAGGTTGGTGGAATTGCGGATAGCGATGAGGACTGTCTGAGGATACAGCAGGATTTAGATTGTCTGGAGACTTGGGCGGAGAGATGGCAGATGGAGTTTAATCCGGACAAATGTGAGGTAATGCATTTTGGAAGGGCTAATGCAGGTAGGGAATATACAGTGAATGGTAGAACCCTCAAGAGTATTGAAAGTCAAAGAGATCTAGGAGTACAGGTCCACAGGTCATTGAAAGGGGCAACACAGGTGGAGAAGGTAGTCAAGAAGGCATACGGCATGCTTTCCTTCATTGGCCGGGGCATTGAGTATAAGAATTGGCAAGTCATGTTGCAGCTGTATAGAACCTTAGTTAGGCCACACTTGGAGTATAGTGTTCAATTCTGGTCGCCACACTACCAGAAGGATGTGGAGGCTTTAGAGAGGGTGCAGAAGAGATTTACCAGAATGTTGCCTGGTATGGAGGGCATAAGCTATGAGGAGCGATTGAATAAACTCGGTTTGTTCTCACTGGAACGAAGGAGGTTGAGGGGCGACCTGATAGAGGTATACAAAATTATGAGGGGCATAGACAGAGTGGATAGTCAGAGGCTTTTCCCCAGGGTAGAGGGGTCAATTACTAGGGGGCATAGGTTTAAGGTGAGAGGGGCAAGGTTTAGAGTAGATGTACGAGGCAAGTTTTTTACGCAGAGGGTAGTGGGTGCCTGGAACTCACTACCGGAGGAGGTAGTGCAAGCAGGGACGATCGGGACATTTAAGGGGCATCTTGACAAATATATGAATAGGATGGGAATAGAAGGATACGGACCCAGGAAGTGTACAAGATTGTAGTTTAGTCGGGCAGTATGGTCGGCACAGGCCTGGAGGGCCGAAGGGCCTGTTCCTGTGCTGTACATTTCTTTGTTCTTTGTTCTTTGTTCTATATGTCACTGATCACTAAACAACTCCTCACAGTGAAGTATATGTCACTGATCACTAAACAACTCCTCACAGTGAAGTATGTGTCACTGATCACTAAACAACTCCACACAGTGAAGTATGTGTCACTGATCACTAAACATCTCCTCACAGTGAAGTATGTGTCACTGATCACTAAACAACTCCTCACAGTGAAGTATGTGTCACTGATCACTAAACAACTCCTCACAGTGAAGTATATGTCACATATCACTAAACAACTCCTCACAGTGAAGTATGTGTCACTGATCACTAAACAACTCCACACAGTGAAGTATGTGTCACTGATCACTAAACAACTCCTCACAGTGAAGTATATGTCACATATCACTAAACAACTCCTCACAGTGAAGTATGTGTCACTGATCACTAAACAACTCCACACAGTGAAGTATGTGTCACTGATCACTAAACAACTCCTCACAGTGAAGTATATGTCACTGATCACTAAACAACTCCTCACAGTGAAGTATATGTCACTGATCACTAAACAACTCCACACAGTGAAGTTTGTGTCACTGATAACTAAACAACTCCACACAGTGAAGTTTGTGTCACTGATCACTAAACAACTCCACACAGTGAAGTATATGTCACTGATCACTAAACAACTCCACACAGTGAAGTATGTCACTGATCACTGAACAACTCCTCACAGTGAAGTATATGTCACTGATCACTAAACAACTCCACACAGTGAAGTATGTGTCACATATCACTAAACAACTCCACACAGTGAAGTATGTGTCACTGATCACTAAACAACTCCACACAGTGAAGTGTATGTCACATATCAGTAAACAACTCCTCACAGTGAAGTATATGTCACTGATCACTAAACAACTCCACACAGTGAAGTATGTGTCACTGATCACTAAACAACTCCACACAGTGAAGTATGTGTCACATATCACTAAACAACTCCACACAGTGAAGTATATGTCACTGATCACTAAACAACTCCTCACAGTGATGTATATGTCACTGATCACTAAACAACTCCTCACAGTGAAGTATATGTCACAGATCACTAAACAACTCCACACAGTGAAGTATGTGTCACTGATCACGAAACAACTCCACACAGTGATGTATATGTCACTGATCACTAAACAACTCCTCACAGTGAAGTATATGTCACTGATCACTAAACAACTCCTCACAGTGAAGTATGTGTCACTGATCACTAAACAACTCCTCACAGTGAAGTATATGTCACATATCACTAAACAACTCCACACAGTGAAGTATATGTCACTGATCACTGAACAACTCCTCACAGTGAAGTATATGTCACTGATCACTAAACAACTCCTCACAGTGAAGTATGTGTCACTGATCACTAAACAACTCCTCACAGTGAAGTATATGTCACTGATCACTAAACAACTCCACACAGTGAAGTATGTGTCACTGATCACTGAACAACTCCACACAGTGATGTATATGTCACTGATCACTAAACAACTCCTCACAGTGAAGTATATGTCACTGATCACTAAACAACTCCTCACAGTGAAGTATATGTCACATATCACTAAACATCTCCACACAGTGAAGTATATGTCACTGATCACTAAACAACTCCACACAGTGAAGTATATGTCACTGATCACTGAACAACTCCACACAGTGAAGTATATGTCACATATCACTAAACAACTCCACACAGTGAAGTATATGTCACTGATCACTAAACAACTCCTCACAGTGAAGTATATGTCACATATCACTAAACAACTCCACACAGTGAAGTATATGTCACTGATCACTAAACAACTCCACACAGTGAAGTATATGTCACTGATCACTAAACAACTCCTCACAGTGAAGTATATGTCACATATCACTAAACAACTCCACACAGTGAAGTATATGTCACTGATCACTAAACAACTCCTCACAGTGAAGTATATGTCACATATCACTAAACAACTCCACACAGTGAAGTATATGTCACTGATCACTAAACAACTCCACACAGTGATGTATATGTCACTGATCACTAAACAACTCCACACAGTGAAGTATATGTCACTGATCACTAAACAACACCTCAGTGAAGTATGTGTCACTGATCACTAAACAACTCCACACAGTGAAGTATATGTCACTGATCACTAAACAACTCCACACAGTGAAGTATGTGTCACTGATCACTAAACAACTCCTCACAGTGAAGTATATGTCACTGATCACTAAACAACTCCACACAGTGAAGTTTGTGTCACTGATCACTAAACAACTCCACACAGTGAAGTGTGTGTCACTGATCACTAAACAACTCCACACAGTGAAGTATATGTCACAGATCACTAAACAACTCCTCACAGTGAAGTATATGACACATATCAGTAAACAACTCCTCACAGTGAAGTATGTCACTGATCACTGAACAACTCCTCACAGTGAAGTATATGTCACTGATCACTAAACAACTCCACACAGTGAAGTATGTGTCACATATCACTAAACAACTCCACACAGTGAAGTATGTGTCACTGATCACTAAACAACTCCACACAGTGAAGTGTATGTCACATATCACTAAACAACTCCTCACAGTGAAGTATATGTCACTGATCGCTAAACAACTCCACACAGTGAAGTATATGTCACTGATCACTAAACAACACCACACAGTGAAGTATATGTCACTGATCACTAAACAACTCCACACAGTGAAGTATGTGTCACTGATCACTAAACAACTCCTCACAGTGAAGTATATGTCACTGATCACTAAACAACTCCACACAGTGAAGTTTGTGTCACTGATCACTAAACAACTCCACACAGTGAAGTTTGTGTCACTGATCACTAAACAACTCCACACAGTGAAGTATATGTCACTGATCACTAAACAACTCCACACAGTGAAGTATGTCACTGATCACTGAACAACTCCTCACAGTGAAGTATATGTCACTGATCACTAAACAACTCCACACAGTGAAGTATGTGTCACTGATCACTAAACAACTCCTCACAGTGAAGTATATGTCACTGATCACTAAACAACACCACACAGTGAAGTATGTGTCACTGATCACTAAACAACTCCACACAGTGAAGTATGTGTCACATATCACTAAACAACTCCACACAGTGAAGTATATGTCACTGATCACTAAACAACTCCTCACAGTGATGTATATGTCACTGATCACTAAACAACTCCTCACAGTGAAGTATATGTCACTGATCACTAAACAACTCCACACAGTGAAGTATGTGTCACTGATCACTAAACAACTCCACACAGTGATGTATATGTCACTGATCACTAAACAACTCCTCACAGTGAAGTATATGTCACTGATCACTAAACAACTCCTCACAGTGGAGTATGTGTCACTGATCACTAAACAACTCCTCACAGTGAAGTATATGTCACTGATCACTGAACAACTCCACACAGTGATGTATATGTCACTGATCACTAAACAACTCCTCACAGTGAAGTATATGTCACTGATCACTAAACAACTCCTCACAGTGAAGGATGTGTCACATATCACTAAACAACTCCTCACAGTGAAGTATATGTCACTGATCACTAAACAACTCCTCACAGTGAAGTATATGTCACTGATCACTAAACAACTCCTCACAGTGAAGTATATGTCACTGATCACTAAACAACTCCTCACAGTGAAGTATATGTCACTGATCACTAAACAACTCCACACAGTGAAGTATGTGTCACATATCACTAAACAACTCCTCACAGAGAAGTATATGTCACTGATCACTAAACAACTCCTCACAGTGAAGTATGTGTCACATATCACTAAACAACTCCACACAGTGAAGTATATGTCACTGATCACTAAACAACTCCACACAGTGAAGTATATGTCACTGATCACTAAACAACTCCACACAGTGAAGTATGTGTCACTGATCACTAAACAACTCCACACAGTGAAGTATATGTCACATATCACTAAACAACTCCACACAGTGAAGTATGTGTCACTGATCATTTAACAACTCCTCACAGTGAAGTATATGTCACATATCACTAAACAACTCCACACAGTGAAGTATGTGTCACTGATCATTTAACAACTCCTCACAGTGAAGTATGTGTCACTGATCACTGAACAACTCCTCACAGTGAAGTATATGTCACTGATCACTGAACAACTCCACACAGTGAAGTATATGTCACATATCACTAAACAACTCCACACAGTGAAGTATATGTCACTGATCACTAAACAACTCCTCACAGTGAAGTATATGTCACATATCACTAAACAACTCCACACAGTGAAGTATATGTCACTGATCACTAAACAACTCCACACAGTGAAGTATATGTCACTGATCACTAAACAACTCCTCACAGTGAAGTATATGTCACATATCACTAAACAACTCCACACAGTGAAGTATATGTCACTGATCACTAAACAACTCCTCACAGTGAAGTATATGTCACATATCACTAAACAACTCCACACAGTGAAGTATATGTCACTGATCACTAAACAACTCCACACAGTGATGTATATGTCACTGATCACTAAACAACTCCACACAGTGAAGCATATGTCACTGATCACTAAACAACACCTCAGTGAAGTATGTGTCACTGATCACTAAACAACTCCACACAGTGAAGTATATGTCACTGATCACTAAACAACTCCACACAGTGAAGTATGTGTCACTGATCACTAAACAACTCCTCACAGTGAAGTATATGTCACTGATCACTAAACAACTCCTCACAGTGAAGTATATGTCACTGATCACTAAACAACTCCACACAGTGAAGTATGTGTCACATATCACTAAACAACTCCTCACAGTGAAGTATATGTCACTGATCACTAAACAACTCCTCACAGTGAAGTATGTGTCACATATCACTAAACAACTCCACACAGTGAAGTATATGTCACTGATCACTAAACAACTCCACACAGTGAAGTATATGTCACTGATCACTAAACAACTCCACACAGTGAAGTATATGTCACTGATCACTAAACAACTCCTCACAGTGAAGTATATGTCACATATCACTAAACAACTGCACACAGTGAAGTATATGTCACTGATCACTAAACAACTCCTCACAGTGAAGTATATGTCACATATCACTAAACAACTCCACACAGTGAAGTATATGTCACTGATCACTAAACAACTCCACACAGTGAAGTATATGTCACTGATCACTAAACAACACCTCAGTGAAGTATGTGTCACTGATCACTAAACAACTCCACACAGTGAAGTATATGTCACTGATCACTGAACAACTCCTCACAGTGAAGTATATGTCACTGATCATTTAACAACTCCTCACACTGAAGTATGTGTCACTGATCACTGATCAACTCCTCACAGTGAAGTATGTGTCACTGATCACTGAACAACTCCTCACAGTGAAGTATATGTCACTGATCACTGAACAACTCCTCACAGTGAAGTATATGTCACTGATCATTTAACAACTCCTCACAGTGAAGTATGTGTCACTGATCACTGAACAACTCCTCACAGTGAAGTATGTGTCACTGATCACTGAACAACTCCTCACAGTGAAGTATGTGTCACTGATCACTGAACAACTCCTCACAGTGAAGTATGTGTCACTGATCACTGAACAACTCCTCACAGTGAAGTATATGTCACATATCACTAAACAACTCCACACAGTGAAGTATATGTCACTGATCACTAAACAACTCCTCACAGTGAAGTATATGTCACTGATCACTAAACAACTCCTCACAGTGAAGTATATGTCACTGATCACTAAACAACTCCACACAGTGAAGTATGTGTCACTGATCACTAAACAACTCCTCACAGTGAAGTATATGTCACTGATCACTAAACAACTCCACACAGTGAAGTATGTGTCACTGATCACTAAACAACTCCTCACAGTGAAGTATATGTCACTGATCACTAAACAACTCCACACAGTGAAGTATGTGTCACTGATCACTAAACAACTCCACACAGTGAAGTTTGTGTCACTGATCACTAAACAACTCCACACAGTGAAGTTTGTGTCACTGATCACTAAACAACTCCACACAGTGAAGTATATGTCACTGATCACTAAACAACTCCACACAGTGAAGTATGTCACTGATCACTGAACAACTCCTCACAGTGAAGTATATGTCACTGATCACTAAACAACTCCACACAGTGAAGTATATGTCACTGATCACTAAACAATACCTCAGTGAAGTATGTGTCACTGATCACTAAACAACTCCACACAGTGAAGTATATGTCACTGATCACTAAACAACTCCACACAGTGAAGTATGTGTCACTGATCACTAAACAACTCCTCACAGTGAAGTATATGTCACTGATAACTAAACAACTCCACACAGTGAAGTTTGTGTCACTGATCACTAAACAACTCCACACAGTGAAGTTTGTGTCACTGATCACTAAACAACTCCACACAGTGAAGTATATGTCACTGATCACTAAACAACTCCACACAGTGAAGTATGTCACTGATCACTGAACAACTCCTCACAGTGAAGTATATGTCACTGATCACTAAACAACTCCACACAGTGAAGTATGTGTCACATATCACTAAACAACTCCACACAGTGAAGTATGTGTCACTGATCACTAAACAACTCCACACAGTGAAGTGTATGTCACATATCACTAAACAACTCCTCACAGTGAAGTATATGTCACTGATCACTAAACAACACCACACAGTGAAGTATGTGTCACTGATCACGAAACAACTCCACACAGTGAAGTATGTGTCACATATCACTAAACAACTCCACACAGTGAAGTATATGTCACTGATCGCTAAACAACTCCTCACAGTGATGTATATGTCACTGATCACTAAACAACTCCTCACAGTGAAGTATATGTCACTGATCACTAAACAACTCCACACAGTGAAGTATTTGTCACTGATCACTAAACAACTCCACACAGTGATGTATATGTCACTGATCACTAAACAACTCCTCACAGTGAAGTATATGTCACTGATCACTAAACAACTCCTCACAGTGAAGTATGTGTCACTGATCACTAAACAACTCCTCACAGTGAAGTATATGTCACTGATCACTGAACAACTCCACACAGTGATGTATATGTCACTGATCACTAAACAACTCCTCACAGTGAAGTATATGTCACTGATCACTAAACAACTCCTCACAGTGAAGTATGTGTCACATATCACTAAACAACTCCTCACAGTGAAGTATATGTCACTGATCACTAAACAACTCCTCACAGTGAAGTATATGTCACTGATCACTAAACAACTCCTCACAGTGAAGTATGTGTCACATATCACTAAACAACTCCTCACAGTGAAGTATATGTCACTGATCACTAAACAACTCCTCACAGTGAAGTATATGTCACTGATCACTAAACAACTCCTCACAGTGAAGTATGTGTCACATATCACTAAACAACTCCTCACAGTGAAGTATATGTCACTGATCACTAAACAACTCCTCACAGTGAAGTATATGTCACTGATCACTAAACAACTCCTCACAGTGAAGTATGTGTCACATATCACTAAACAACTCCACACAGTGAAGTATGTGTCACTGATCACTAAACAACTCCACACAGTGAAGTATATGTCACTGATCACTGAACAACTCCACACAGTGAAGTATATGTCACATATCACTAAACAACTCCACACAGTGAAGTATATGTCACTGATCACTAAACAACTCCACACAGTGAAGTATGTGTCACATATCACTAAACAACTCCACACAGAAGTATATGTCACTGATCACTAAACAACTCCACACAGTGAAGTATGTGTCACTGATCACTAAACAACTCCACACAGTGAAGTATATGTCACTGATCACTAAACAACTCCTCACAGTGAAGTATATGTCACTGATCACTAAACAACTCCTCACAGTGAAGTATGTGTCACTGATCACTAAACAACACCTCACAGTGAAGTATATGTCACATATCACTAAACAACTCCTCACAGTGAAGTATATGTCACTGATCACTAAACAACTCCTCACAGTGAAGTATATGTCACTGATCACTAAACAACTCCTCACAGTGAAGTATATGTCACTGATCACTAAACAACTCCTCACAGTCAAGTATATGTCACTGATCACTAAACAACTCCACACAGTGAAGTATGTGTCACATATCACTAAACAACTCCTCACAGAGAAGTATATGTCACTGATCACTAAACAACTCCTCACAGTGAAGTATGTGTCACATATCACTAAACAACTCCACACAGTGAAGTATATGTCACTGATCACTAAACAACTCCACACAGTGAAGTATATGTCACTGATCACTAAACAACTCCACACAGTGAAGTATGTGTCACTGATCACTAAACAACTCCACACAGTGAAGTATATGTCACATATCACTAAACAACTCCACACAGTGAAGTATGTGTCACTGATCATTTAACAACTCCTCACAGTGAAGTATGTGTCACTGATCACTGAACAACTCCTCACAGTGAAGTATATGTCACTGATCACTGAACAACTCCACACAGTGAAGTATATGTCACATATCACTAAACAACTCCACACAGTGAAGTATATGTCACTGATCACTAAACAACTCCTCACAGTGAAGTATATGTCACATATCACTAAACAACTCCACACAGTGAAGTATATGTCACTGATCACTAAACAACTCCACACAGTGAAGTATATGTCACTGATCACTAAACAACTCCTCACAGTGAAGTATATGTCACATATCACTAAACAACTCCACACAGTGAAGTATATGTCACTGATCACTAAACAACTCCTCACAGTGAAGTATATGTCACTGATCACTAAACAACTCCTCACAGTGAAGTATATGTCACATATCACTAAACAACTCCACACAGTGAAGTATATGTCACTGATCACTAAACAACTCCACACAGTGATGTATATGTCACTGATCACTAAACAACTCCACACAGTGAAGCATATGTCACTGATCACTAAACAACACCTCAGTGAAGTATGTGTCACTGATCACTAAACAACTCCACACAGTGAAGTATATGTCACTGATCACTAAACAACTCCACACAGTGAAGTATGTGTCACTGATCACTAAACAACTCCTCACAGTGAAGTATATGTCACTGATCACTAAACAACTCCTCACAGTGAAGTATATGTCACTGATCACTAAACAACTCCTCACAGTGAAGTATATGTCACTGATCACTAAACAACTCCACACAGTGAAGTATGTGTCACATATCACTAAACAACTCCTCACAGTGAAGTATATGTCACTGATCACTAAACAACTCCTCACAGTGAAGTATGTGTCACATATCACTAAACAACTCCACACAGTGAAGTATATGTCACTGATCACTAAACAACTCCACACAGTGAAGTATATGTCACTGATCACTAAACAACTCCACACAGTGAAGTATATGTCACTGATCACTAAACAACTCCTCACAGTGAAGTATATGTCACATATCACTAAACAACTCCACACAGTGAAGTATATGTCACTGATCACTAAACAACTCCTCACAGTGAAGTATATGTCACATATCACTAAACAACTCCACACAGTGAAGTATATGTCACTGATCACTAAACAACTCCACACAGTGATGTATATGTCACTGATCACTAAACAACTCCACACAGTGAAGTATATGTCACTGATCACTAAACAACACCTCAGTGAAGTATGTGTCACTGATCACTAAACAACTCCACACAGTGAAGTATATGTCACTGATCACTAAACAACTCCACACAGTGAAGTATGTGTCACTGATCACTAAACAACTCCTCACAGTGAAGTATATGTCACTGATCACTAAACAACTCCACACAGTGAAGTTTGTGTCACTGATCACTAAACAACTCCACACAGTGAAGTTTGTGTCACATATCACTAAACAACTCCACACAGTGAAGTATGTGTCACTGATCACTAAACAACTCCACACAGTGAAGTATGTGTCACATATCACTAAACAACTCCACACAGTGAAGTATGTGTCACTGATCACTAAACAACTCCACACAGTGAAGTGTATGTCACATATCACTAAACAACTCCTCACAGTGAAGTATATGTCACTGATCACTAAACAACACCACACAGTGAAGTATGTGTCACTGATCACTAAACAACTCCACACAGTGAAGTATGTGTCACTGATCACTAAACAACACCACACAGTGAAGTATGTGTCACTGATCACTAAACAACTCCTCACAGTGAAGTATATGTCACTGATCACTAAACAACTCCACACAGTGAAGTATGTGTCACATATCACTAAACAACTCCACACAGTGAAGTATATGTCACTGATCACTAAACAACTCCTCACAGTGATGTATATGTCACTGATCACTAAACAACTCCTCACAGTGAAGTATATGTCACTGATCACTAAACAACTCCACACAGTGAAGTATGTGTCACTGATCACTAAACAACTCCACACAGTGATGTATATGTCACTGATCACTAAACAACTCCTCACAGTGAAGTATATGTCACTGATCACTAAACAACTCCTCACAGTGAAGTATGTGTCACTGATCACTAAACAACTCCTCACAGTGAAGTATATGTCACTGATCACTGAACAACTCCACACAGTGATGTATATGTCACTGATCACTAAACAACTCCTCACAGTGAAGTATATGTCAATGATCACTAAACAACTCCTCACAGTCAAGTATGTGTCACATATCACTAAACAACTCCTCACAGTGAAGTATGTGTCACTGATCACTAAACAACTCCTCACAGTGAAGTATGTGTCACATATCACTAAACAACTCCACACAGTGAAGTATATGTCACTGATCACTAAACAACTCCACACAGTGAAGTATATGTCACTGATCACTAAACAACTCCACACAGTGAAGTATCTGTCACATATCACTAAACAACTCCTCACAGTGAAGTATATGTCACTGATCACTAAACAACTCCTCACAGTGAAGTATGTGTCACATATCACTAAACAACTCCACACAGTGAAGTATATGTCACTGATCACTAAACAACTCCACACAGTGAAGCATATGTCACTGATCACTAAACAACACCTCAGTGAAGTATGTGTCACTGATCACTAAACAACTCCACACAGTGAAGTATATGTCACTGATCACTAAACAACTCCACACAGTGAAGTATGTGTCACTGATCACTAAACAACTCCTCACAGTGAAGTATATGTCACTGATCACTAAACAACTCCTCACAGTGAAGTATATGTCACTGATCACTAAACAACTCCTCACAGTGAAGTATATGTCACTGATCACTAAACAACTCCACACAGTGAAGTATGTGTCACATATCACTAAACAACTCCTCACAGTGAAGTATATGTCACTGATCACTAAACAACTCCTCACAGTGAAGTATGTGTCACATATCACTAAACAACTCCACACAGTGAAGTATATGTCACTGATCACTAAACAACTCCACACAGTGAAGTATATGTCACTGATCACTAAACAACTCCACACAGTGAAGTATATGTCACTGATCACTAAACAACTCCTCACAGTGAAGTATATGTCACATATCACTAAACAACTCCACACAGTGAAGTATATGTCACTGATCACTAAACAACTCCTCACAGTGAAGTATATGTCACATATCACTAAACAACTCCACACAGTGAAGTATATGTCACTGATCACTAAACAACTCCACACAGTGATGTATATGTCACTGATCACTAAACAACTCCACACAGTGAAGTATATGTCACTGATCACTAAACAACACCTCAGTGAAGTATGTGTCACTGATCACTAAACAACTCCACACAGTGAAGTATATGTCACTGATCACTAAACAACTCCACACAGTGAAGTATGTGTCACTGATCACTAAACAACTCCTCACAGTGAAGTATATGTCACTGATCACTAAACAACTCCACACAGTGAAGTTTGTGTCACTGATCACTAAACAACTCCACACAGTGAAGTTTGTGTCACATATCACTAAACAACTCCACACAGTGAAGTATGTGTCACTGATCACTAAACAACTCCACACAGTGAAGTATGTGTCACATATCACTAAACAACTCCACACAGTGAAGTATGTGTCACTGATCACTAAACAACTCCACACAGTGAAGTGTATGTCACATATCACTAAACAACTCCTCACAGTGAAGTATATGTCACTGATCACTAAACAACACCACACAGTGAAGTATGTGTCACTGATCACTAAACAACTCCACACAGTGAAGTATGTGTCACTGATCACTAAACAACACCACACAGTGAAGTATGTGTCACTGATCACTAAACAACTCCTCACAGTGAAGTATATGTCACTGATCACTAAACAACTCCACACAGTGAAGTATGTGTCACATATCACTAAACAACTCCACACAGTGAAGTATATGTCACTGATCACTAAACAACTCCTCACAGTGATGTATATGTCACTGATCACTAAACAACTCCTCACAGTGAAGTATATGTCACTGATCACTAAACAACTCCACACAGTGAAGTATGTGTCACTGATCACTAAACAACTCCACACAGTGATGTATATGTCACTGATCACTAAACAACTCCTCACAGTGAAGTATATGTCACTGATCACTAAACAACTCCTCACAGTGAAGTATGTGTCACTGATCACTAAACAACTCCTCACAGTGAAGTATATGTCACTGATCACTGAACAACTCCACACAGTGATGTATATGTCACTGATCACTAAACAACTCCTCACAGTGAAGTATATGTCAATGATCACTAAACAACTCCTCACAGTCAAGTATGTGTCACATATCACTAAACAACTCCTCACAGTGAAGTATGTGTCACTGATCACTAAACAACTCCTCACAGTGAAGTATGTGTCACATATCACTAAACAACTCCACACAGTGAAGTATATGTCACTGATCACTAAACAACTCCACACAGTGAAGTATATGTCACTGATCACTAAACAACTCCACACAGTGAAGTATCTGTCACATATCACTAAACAACTCCTCACAGTGAAGTATATGTCACTGATCACTAAACAACTCCTCACAGTGAAGTATGTGTCACATATCACTAAACAACTCCACACAGTGAAGTATATGTCACTGATCACTAAACAACTCCACACAGTGAAGTATATGTCACTGATCACTAAACAACTCCACACAGTGAAGTATGTGTCACTGATCACTAAACAACTCCACACAGTGAAGTATATGTCACATATCACTAAACAACTCCACACAGTGAAGTATGTGTCACTGATCATTTAACAACTCCTCACAGTGAAGTATGTGTCACTGATCACTGAACAACTCCTCACAGTGAAGTATATGTCACTGATCACTGAACAACTCCACACAGTGAAGTATATGTCACATATCACTAAACAACTCCACACAGTGAAGTATATGTCACTGATCACTAAACAACTCCACACAGTGAAGTATGTGTCACTGATCACTAAACAACTCCAAACAGTGAAGTATGTGTCACTGATCACTAAACAACTCCTCACAGTGAAGTATATGTCACTGATCACTAAACAACTCCACACAGTGAAGTATATGTCACATATCACGAAACAACTCCTCACAGTGAAGTATATGTCACTGATCACTAAAAAACTCCACGCAGTGAAGTATGTGTCACTGATCACTGAACAACTCCTCACAGTGAAGTATATGTCACTGATCACTAAACAACTCCTCACAGTGAAGTATATGTCACTGATCACTAAACAACTCCTCACAGTGAAGTATATGTCACTGATCACTAAACAACTCCTCACAGTGAAGTATATGTCACTGATCACTAAACAACTCCTCACAGTGAAGTATATGTCACATATCACTAAACAACTCCACACAGTGAAGTATGTGTCACTGATCATTTAACAACTCCTCACAGTGAAGTATGTGTCACTGATCACTGAACAACTCCTCACAGTGAAGTATATGTCACATATCACTAAACAACTCCACACAGTGAAGTATGTGTCACTGATCACTGAACAACTCCACACAGTGAAGTATATGTCACATATCACTAAACAACTCCACACAGTGAAGTATATGTCACTGATCACTAAACAACTCCACACAGTGAAGTATGTGTCACTGATCATTTAACAACTCCTCACAGTGAAGTATGTGTCACTGATCACTGAACAACTCCTCACAGTGAAGTATATGTCACTGATCATTTAACAACTCCTCACAGTGAAGTATGTGTCACTGATCACTGAACAACTCCTCACAGTGAAGTATGTGTCACTGATCACTGAACAACTCCTCACAGTGAAGTATATGTCACTGATCACTGAACAACTCCTCACAGTGAAGTATATGTCACTGATCATTTAACAACTCCTCACAGTGAAGTATGTGTCACTGATCACTGAACAACTCCTCACAGTGAAGTATATGTCACTGATCACTAAACAACTCCTCACAGTGAAGTATATGTCACATATCACTAAACAACTCCACACAGTGAAGTATATGTCACTGATCACTAAACAACTCCACACAGTGAAGTATATGTCACTGATCACTAAACAACTCCACACAGTGATGTATATGTCACTGATCACTAAACAACTCCACACAGTGAAGTATATGTCACTGATCACTAAACAACACCTCAGTGAAGTATGTGTCACTGATCACTAAACAACTCCACACAGTGAAGTATATGTCACTGATCACTAAACAACTCCACACAGTGAAGTATGTGTCACTGATCACTAAACAACTCCTCACAGTGAAGTATATGTCACTGATCACTAAACAACTCCACACAGTGAAGTTTGTGTCACTGATCACTAAACAACTCCACACAGTGAAGTTTGTGTCACATATCACTAAACAACTCCACACAGTGAAGTATGTGTCACTGATCACTAAACAACTCCACACAGTGAAGTATGTGTCACATATCACTAAACAACTCCACACAGTGAAGTATGTGTCACTGATCACTAAACAACTCCACACAGTGAAGTGTATGTCACATATCACTAAACAACTCCTCACAGTGAAGTATATGTCACTGATCACTCAACAACACCACACAGTGAAGTATGTGTCACTGATCACTAAACAACTCCACACAGTGAAGTATGTGTCACTGATCACTAAACAACACCACACAGTGAAGTATGTGTCACTGATCACTAAACAACTCCTCACAGTGAAGTATATGTCACTGATCACTAAACAACTCCACACAGTGAAGTATGTGTCACATATCACTAAACAACTCCACACAGTGAAGTATATGTCACTGATCACTAAACAACTCCTCACAGTGATGTATATGTCACTGATCACTAAACAACTCCTCACAGTGAAGTATATGTCACTGATCACTAAACAACTCCACACAGTGAAGTATGTGTCACTGATCACTAAACAACTCCACACAGTGATGTATATGTCACTGATCACTAAACAACTCCTCACAGTGAAGTATATGTCACTGATCACTAAACAACTCCTCACAGTGAAGTATGTGTCACTGATCACTAAACAACTCCTCACAGTGAAGTATATGTCACTGATCACTGAACAACTCCACACAGTGATGTATATGTCACTGATCACTAAACAACTCCTCACAGTGAAGTATATGTCAATGATCACTAAACAACTCCTCACAGTGAAGTATGTGTCACATATCACTAAACAACTCCTCACAGTGAAGTATGTGTCACTGATCACTAAACAACTCCTCACAGTGAAGTATGTGTCACATATCACGAAACAACTCCACACAGTGAAGTATATGTCACTGATCACTAAACAACTCCACACAGTGAAGTATATGTCACTGATCACTAAACAACTCCACACAGTGAAGTATGTGTCACATATCACTAAACAACTCCTCACAGTGAAGTATATGTCACTGATCACTAAACAACTCCTCACAGTGAAGTATGTGTCACATATCACTAAACAACTCCACACAGTGAAGTATATGTCACTGATCACTAAACAACTCCACACAGTGAAGTATATGTCACTGATCACTAAACAACACCTCAGTGAAGTATGTGTCACTGATCACTAAACAACTCCACACAGTGAAGTATATGTCACTGATCACTAAACAACTCCACACAGTGAAGTATGTGTCACTGATCACTAAACAACTCCTCACAGTGAAGTATATGTCACTGATCACTAAACAACTCCACACAGTGAAGTTTGTGTCACTGATCACTAAACAACTCCACACAGTGAAGTTTGTGTTACATATCACTAAACAACTCCACACAGTGAAGTATGTGTCACTGATCACTAAACAACTCCACACAGTGAAGTATGTGTCACATATCACTAAACAACTCCACACAGTGAAGTATGTGTCACTGATCACTAAACAACTCCACACAGTGAAGTGTATGTCACATATCACTAAACAACTCCTCACAGTGAAGTATATGTCACTGATCACTAAACAACACCACACAGTGAAGTATGTGTCACTGATCACTAAACAACTCCACACAGTGAAGTATGTGTCACTGATCACTAAACAACACCACACAGTGAAGTATGTGTCACTGATCACTAAACAACTCCTCACAGTGAAGTATATGTCACTGATCACTAAACAACTCCACACAGTGAAGTATGTGTCACATATCACTAAACAACTCCACACAGTGAAGTATATGTCACTGATCACTAAACAACTCCTCACAGTGATGTATATGTCACTGATCACTAAACAACTCCTCACAGTGAAGTATATGTCACTGATCACTAAACAACTCCACACAGTGAAGTATGTGTCACTGATCACTAAACAACTCCACACAGTGATGTATATGTCACTGATCACTAAACAACTCCTCACAGTGAAGTATATGTCACTGATCACTAAACAACTCCTCACAGTGAAGTATGTGTCACTGATCACTAAACAACTCCTCACAGTGAAGTATATGTCACTGATCACTGAACAACTCCACACAGTGATGTATATGTCACTGATCACTAAACAACTCCTCACAGTGAAGTATATGTCAATGATCACTAAACAACTCCTCACAGTCAAGTATGTGTCACATATCACTAAACAACTCCTCACAGTGAAGTATGTGTCACTGATCACTAAACAACTCCTCACAGTGAAGTATGTGTCACATATCACTAAACAACTCCACACAGTGAAGTATATGTCACTGATCACTAAACAACTCCACACAGTGAAGTATATGTCACTGATCACTAAACAACTCCACACAGTGAAGTATCTGTCACATATCACTAAACAACTCCTCACAGTGAAGTATATGTCACTGATCACTAAACAACTCCTCACAGTGAAGTATGTGTCACATATCACTAAACAACTCCACACAGTGAAGTATATGTCACTGATCACTAAACAACTCCACACAGTGAAGTATATGTCACTGATCACTAAACAACTCCACACAGTGAAGTATGTGTCACTGATCACTAAACAACTCCACACAGTGAAGTATATGTCACATATCACTAAACAACTCCACACAGTGAAGTATGTGTCACTGATCATTTAACAACTCCTCACAGTGAAGTATGTGTCACTGATCACTGAACAACTCCTCACAGTGAAGTATATGTCACTGATCACTGAACAACTCCACACAGTGAAGTATATGTCACATATCACTAAACAACTCCACACAGTGAAGTATATGTCACTGATCACTAAACAACTCCACACAGTGAAGTATGTGTCACTGATCACTAAACAACTCCAAACAGTGAAGTATGTGTCACTGATCACTAAACAACTCCTCACAGTGAAGTATATGTCACTGATCACTAAACAACTCCACACAGTGAAGTATATGTCACATATCACGAAACAACTCCTCACAGTGAAGTATATGTCACTGATCACTAAAAAACTCCACGCAGTGAAGTATGTGTCACTGATCACTGAACAACTCCTCACAGTGAAGTATATGTCACTGATCACTAAACAACTCCTCACAGTGAAGTATATGTCACTGATCACTAAACAACTCCTCACAGTGAAGTATATGTCACTGATCACTAAACAACTCCTCACAGTGAAGTATATGTCACTGATCACTAAACAACTCCTCACAGTGAAGTATATGTCACATATCACTAAACAACTCCACACAGTGAAGTATGTGTCACTGATCATTTAACAACTCCTCACAGTGAAGTATGTGTCACTGATCACTGAACAACTCCTCACAGTGAAGTATATGTCACATATCACTAAACAACTCCACACAGTGAAGTATGTGTCACTGATCACTGAACAACTCCACACAGTGAAGTATATGTCACATATCACTAAACAACTCCACACAGTGAAGTATATGTCACTGATCACTAAACAACTCCACACAGTGAAGTATGTGTCACTGATCATTTAACAACTCCTCACAGTGAAGTATGTGTCACTGATCACTGAACAACTCCTCACAGTGAAGTATATGTCACTGATCATTTAACAACTCCTCACAGTGAAGTATGTGTCACTGATCACTGAACAACTCCTCACAGTGAAGTATGTGTCACTGATCACTGAACAACTCCTCACAGTGAAGTATATGTCACTGATCACTGAACAACTCCTCACAGTGAAGTATATGTCACTGATCATTTAACAACTCCTCACAGTGAAGTATGTGTCACTGATCACTGAACAACTCCTCACAGTGAAGTATATGTCACTGATCACTAAACAACTCCTCACAGTGAAGTATATGTCACATATCACTAAACAACTCCACACAGTGAAGTATATGTCACTGATCACTAAACAACTCCTCACAGTGAAGTATATGTCACATATCACTAAACAACTCCACACAGTGAAGTATATGTCACTGATCACTAAACAACTCCACACAGTGATGTATATGTCACTGATCACTAAACAACTCCACACAGTGAAGTATATGTCACTGATCACTAAACAACACCTCAGTGAAGTATGTGTCACTGATCACTAAACAACTCCACACAGTGAAGTATATGTCACTGATCACTAAACAACTCCACACAGTGAAGTATGTGTCACTGATCACTAAACAACTCCTCACAGTGAAGTATATGTCACTGATCACTAAACAACTCCACACAGTGAAGTTTGTGTCACTGATCACTAAACAACTCCACACAGTGAAGTTTGTGTCACATATCACTAAACAACTCCACACAGTGAAGTATGTGTCACTGATCACTAAACAACTCCACACAGTGAAGTATGTGTCACATATCACTAAACAACTCCACACAGTGAAGTATGTGTCACTGATCACTAAACAACTCCACACAGTGAAGTGTATGTCACATATCACTAAACAACTCCTCACAGTGAAGTATATGTCACTGATCACTCAACAACACCACACAGTGAAGTATGTGTCACTGATCACTAAACAACTCCACACAGTGAAGTATGTGTCACTGATCACTAAACAACACCACACAGTGAAGTATGTGTCACTGATCACTAAACAACTCCTCACAGTGAAGTATATGTCACTGATCACTAAACAACTCCACACAGTGAAGTATGTGTCACATATCACTAAACAACTCCACACAGTGAAGTATATGTCACTGATCACTAAACAACTCCTCACAGTGATGTATATGTCACTGATCACTAAACAACTCCTCACAGTGAAGTATATGTCACTGATCACTAAACAACTCCACACAGTGAAGTATGTGTCACTGATCACTAAACAACTCCACACAGTGATGTATATGTCACTGATCACTAAACAACTCCTCACAGTGAAGTATATGTCACTGATCACTAAACAACTCCTCACAGTGAAGTATGTGTCACTGATCACTAAACAACTCCTCACAGTGAAGTATATGTCACTGATCACTGAACAACTCCACACAGTGATGTATATGTCACTGATCACTAAACAACTCCTCACAGTGAAGTATATGTCAATGATCACTAAACAACTCCTCACAGTGAAGTATGTGTCACATATCACTAAACAACTCCTCACAGTGAAGTATGTGTCACTGATCACTAAACAACTCCTCACAGTGAAGTATGTGTCACATATCACGAAACAACTCCACACAGTGAAGTATATGTCACTGATCACTAAACAACTCCACACAGTGAAGTATATGTCACTGATCACTAAACAACTCCACACAGTGAAGTATGTGTCACATATCACTAAACAACTCCTCACAGTGAAGTATATGTCACTGATCACTAAACAACTCCTCACAGTGAAGTATGTGTCACATATCACTAAACAACTCCACACAGTGAAGTATATGTCACTGATCACTAAACAACTCCACACAGTGAAGTATATGTCACTGATCACTAAACAACTCCACACAGTGAAGTATGTGTCACTGATCACTAAACAACTCCACACAGTGAAGTATATGTCACATATCACTAAACAACTCCACACAGTGAAGTATGTGTCACTGATCATTTAACAACTCCTCACAGTGAAGTATGTGTCACTGATCACTGAACAACTCCTCACAGTGAAGTATATGTCACTGATCACTGAACAACTCCACACAGTGAAGTATATGTCACATATCACTAAACAACTCCACACAGTGAAGTATGTGTCACTGATCACTAAACAACTCCAAACAGTGAAGTATGTGTCACTGATCACTAAACAACTCCTCACAGTGAAGTATATGTCACTGATCACTAAACAACTCCACACAGTGAAGTATATGTCACATATCACGAAACAACTCCTCACAGTGAAGTATATGTCACTGATCACTAAAAAACTCCACGCAGTGAAGTATGTGTCACTGATCACTGAACAACTCCTCACAGTGAAGTATATGTCACTGATCACTAAACAACTCCTCACAGTGAAGTATATGTCACTGATCACTAAACAACTCCTCACAGTGAAGTATATGTCACTGATCACTAAACAACTCCTCACAGTGAAGTATATGTCACTGATCACTAAACAACTCCTCACAGTGAAGTATATGTCACATATCACTAAACAACTCCACACAGTGAAGTATGTGTCACTGATCATTTAACAACTCCTCACAGTGAAGTATGTGTCACTGATCACTGAACAACTCCTCACAGTGAAGTATATGTCACATATCACTAAACAACTCCACACAGTGAAGTATGTGTCACTGATCACTGAACAACTCCACACAGTGAAGTATATGTCACATATCACTAAACAACTCCACACAGTGAAGTATATGTCACTGATCACTAAACAACTCCACACAGTGAAGTATGTGTCACTGATCATTTAACAACTCCTCACAGTGAAGTATGTGTCACTGATCACTGAACAACTCCTCACAGTGAAGTATATGTCACTGATCATTTAACAACTCCTCACAGTGAAGTATGTGTCACTGATCACTGAACAACTCCTCACAGTGAAGTATGTGTCACTGATCACTGAACAACTCCTCACAGTGAAGTATATGTCACTGATCACTGAACAACTCCTCACAGTGAAGTATATGTCACTGATCATTTAACAACTCCTCACAGTGAAGTATGTGTCACTGATCACTGAACAACTCCTCACAGTGAAGTATGTGTCACTGATCACTGAACAACTCCTCACAGTGAAGTATGTGTCACTGATCACTGAACAACTCCTCACAGTGAAGTATGTGTCACTGATCACTGAACAACTCCTCACAGTGAAGTATATGTCACATATCACTAAACAACTCCACACAGTGAAGTATATGTCACTGATCACTAAACAACTCCTCACAGTGAAGTATATGTCACTGATCACTAAACAACTCCTCACAGTGAAGTATATGTCACTGATCACTAAACAACTCCACACAGTGAAGAATGTGTCACTGATCACTAAACAACTCCTCACAGTGAAGTATATGTCACTGATCACTAAACAACTCCACACAGTGAAGTATGTGTCACTGATCACTGAACAACTCCTCACAGTGAAGTATGTGTCACATATCACTAAACAACTCCTCACAGTGAAGTATATGTCACTGATCACTAAACAACTCCACACAGTTAAGTATGTGTCACTGATCACTAAACAACTCCACACAGTGAAGTTTGTGTCACTGATCACTAAACAACTCCACACAGTGAAGTTTGTGTCACTGATCACTAAACAACTCCACACAGTGAAGTATATGTCACTGATCACTAAACAACTCCACACAGTGAAGTATGTCACTGATCACTGAACAACTCCTCACAGTGAAGTATATGTCACTGATCACTAAACAACTCCACACAGTGAAGTATATGTCACTGATCACTAAACAACACCTCAGTGAAGTATGTGTCACTGATCACTAAACAACTCCACACAGTGAAGTATATGTCACTGATCACTAAACAACTCCACACAGTGAAGTATGTGTCACTGATCACTAAACAACTCCTCACAGTGAAGTATATGTCACTGATCACTAAACAACTCCACACAGTGAAGTTTGTGTCACTGATCACTAAACAACTCCACACAGTGAAGTTTGTGTCACTGATCACTAAACAACTCCACACAGTGAAGTATATGTCACTGATCACTAAACAACTCCACACAGTGAAGTATGTCACTGATCACTGAACAACTCCTCACAGTGAAGTATATGTCACTGATCACTAAACAACTCCACACAGTGAAGTATGTGTCACATATCACTAAACAACTCCACACAGTGAAGTATGTGTCACTGATCACTAAACAACTCCTCACAGTGAAGTATATGTCACTGATCACTAAACAACTCCACACAGTTAAGTATGTGTCACTGATCACTAAACAACTCCACACAGTGAAGTTTGTGTCACTGATCACTAAACAACTCCACACAGTGAAGTTTGTGTCACTGATCACTAAACAACTCCACACAGTGAAGTATATGTCACTGATCACTAAACAACTCCACACAGTGAAGTATGTCACTGATCACTGAACAACTCCTCACAGTGAAGTATATGTCACTGATCACTAAACAACTCCACACAGTGAAGTATATGTCACTGATCACTAAACAACACCTCAGTGAAGTATGTGTCACTGATCACTAAACAACTCCACACAGTGAAGTATATGTCACTGATCACTAAACAACTCCTCACAGTGAAGTATATGTCACTGATCACTAAACAACTCCTCACAGTGAAGTATATGTCACTGATCACTAAACAACTCCACACAGTGAAGTATGTGTCACTGATCACTAAACAACTCCTCACAGTGAAGTATATGTCACTGATCACTAAACAACTCCTCACAGTGAAGTATATGTCACTGATCACTAAACAACTCCTCACAGTGAAGTATGTGTCACATATCACTAAACAACTCCACACAGTGAAGTATGTGTCACTGATCACTAAACAACTCCACACAGTGAAGTATGTGTCACTGATCACTAAACAACTCCTCACAGTCAAGTATATGTCACTGATCACTAAACAACTCCACACAGTGAAGTTTGTGTCACTGATCACTAAACAACTCCACACAGTGAAGTTTGTGTCACTGATCACTAAACAACTCCACACAGTGAAGTATATGTCACTGATCACTAAACAACTCCACACAGTGAAGTATGTCACTGATCACTGAACAACTCCTCACAGTGAAGTATATGTCACTGATCACTAAACAACTCCACACAGTGAAGTATGTGTCACATATCACTAAACAACTCCACACAGTGAAGTATGTGTCACTGATCACTAAACAACTCCACACAGTGAAGTGTATGTCACATATCACTAAACAACTCCTCACAGTGAAGTATATGTCACATATCACTAAACAACTCCACACAGTGAAGTATGTGTCACTGATCACTGAACAACTCCACACAGTGAAGTATATGTCACATATCACTAAACAACTCCACACAGTGAAGTATATGTCACTGATCACTAAACAACTCCTCACAGTGAAGTATATGTCACATATCACTAAACAACTCCACACAGTGAAGTATGTGTCACTGATCATTTAACAACTCCTCACAGTGAAGTATGTGTCACTGATCACTGAACAACTCCTCACAGTGAAGTATATGTCACTGATCATTTAACAACTCCTCACAGTGAAGTATGTGTCACTGATCACTGAACAACTCCTCACAGTGAAGTATGTGTCACTGATCACTGAACAACTCCTCACAGTGAAGTATGTGTCACTGATCACTGAACAACTCCTCACAGTGAAGTATGTGTCACTGATCACTGAACAACTCCTCACAGTGAAGTATATGTCACATATCACTAAACAACTCCACACAGTGAAGTATATGTCACTGATCACTAAACAACTCCTCACAGTGAAGTATATGTCACTGATCACTAAACAACTCCTCACAGTGAAGTATATGTCACTGATCACTAAACAACTCCACACAGTGAAGTATGTGTCACTGATCACTAAACAACTCCACACAGTGAAGTTTGTGTCACTGATCACTAAACAACTCCACACAGTGAAGTTTGTGTCACTGATCACTCAACAACTCCACACAGTGAAGTATATGTCACTGATCACTAAACAACTCCACACAGTGAAGTATGTCACTGATCACTGAACAACTCCTCACAGTGAAGTATATGTCACTGATCACTAAACAACTCCACACAGTGAAGTATATGTCACTGATCACTAAACAACACCTCAGTGAAGTATGTGTCACTGATCACTAAACAACTCCACACAGTGAAGTATATGTCACTGATCACTAAACAACTCCACACAGTGAAGTATGTGTCACTGATCACTAAACAACTCCTCACAGTGAAGTATATGTCACTGATAACTAAACAACTCCACACAGTGAAGTTTGTGTCACTGATCACTAAACAACTCCACACAGTGAAGTTTGTGTCACTGATCACTAAACAACTCCACACAGTGAAGTATATGTCACTGATCACTAAACAACTCCACACAGTGAAGTATGTCACTGATCACTGAACAACTCCTCACAGTGAAGTATATGTCACTGATCACTAAACAACTCCACACAGTGAAGTATGTGTCACATATCACTAAACAACTCCACACAGTGAAGTATGTGTCACTGATCACTAAACAACTCCACACAGTGAAGTGTATGTCACATATCACTAAACAACTCCTCACAGTGAAGTATATGTCACTGATCACTAAACAACACCACACAGTGAAGTATGTGTCACTGATCACTAAACAACTCCACACAGTGAAGTATGTGTCACATATCACTAAACAACTCCACACAGTGAAGTATATGTCACTGATCGCTAAACAACTCCTCACAGTGATGTATATGTCACTGATCACTAAACAACTCCTCACAGTGAAGTATATGTCACTGATCACTAAACAACTCCACACAGTGAAGTATTTGTCACTGATCACTAAACAACTCCACACAGTGATGTATATGTCACTGATCACTAAACAACTCCTCACAGTGAAGTATATGTCACTGATCACTAAACAACTCCTCACAGTGAAGTATGTGTCACTGATCACTAAACAACTCCTCACAGTGAAGTATATGTCACTGATCACTGAACAACTCCACACAGTGAAGTATGTGTCACTGATCACTAAACATCTCCTCACAGTGAAGTATATGTCACTGATCACTAAACAACTCCTCACAGTGAAGTATGTGTCACATATCACTAAACAACTCCTCACAGTGAAGTATATGTCACTGATCACTAAACAACTCCTCACAGTGAAGTATATGTCACTGATCACTAAACAACTCCTCACAGTGAAGTATGTGTCACATATCACTAAACAACTCCTCACAGTGAAGTATATGTCACTGATCACTAAACAACTCCTCACAGTGAAGTATATGTCACTGATCACTAAACAACTCCTCACAGTGAAGTATATGTCACTGATCACTAAACAACTCCTCACAGTGAAGTATGTGTCACATATCACTAAACAACTCCACACAGTGAAGTATGTGTCACTGATCACTAAACAACTCCACACAGTGAAGTATATGTCACTGATCACTGAACAACTCCACACAGTGAAGTATATGTCACATATCACTAAACAACTCCACACAGTGAAGTATATGTCACTGATCACTAAACAACTCCACACAGTGAAGTATGTGTCACATATCACTAAACAACTCCACACAGAAGTATATGTCACTGATCACTAAACAACTCCACACAGTGAAGTATATGTCACTGATCACTAAACAAAACCTCAGTGAAGTATGTGTCACTGATCACTAAACAACTCCACACAGTGAAGTATATGTCACTGATCACTAAACAACTCCACACAGTGAAGTATGTGTCACTGATCACTAAACAACTCCTCACAGTGAAGTATATGTCACTGATCACTAAACAACTCCACACAGTGAAGTTTGTGTCACTGATCACTAAACAACTCCACACAGTGAAGTTTGTGTCACTGATCACTAAACAACTCCACACAGTGAAGTATATGTCACTGATCACTAAACAACTCCACACAGTGAAGTATGTCACTGATCACTGAACAACTCCTCACAGTGAAGTATATGTCACTGATCACTAAACAACTCCACACAGTGAAGTATGTGTCACATATCACTAAACAACTCCACACAGTGAAGTATGTGTCACTGATCACTAAACAACTCCACACAGTGAAGTGTATGTCACATATCACTAAACAACTCCTCACAGTGAAGTATATGTCACTGATCACTAAACAACACCACACAGTGAAGTATGTGTCACTGATCACTAAACAACTCCACACAGTGAAGTATGTGTCACATATCACTAAACAACTCCACACAGTGAAGTATATGTCACTGATCACTAAACAACTCCTCACAGTGATGTATATGTCACTGATCACTAAACAACTCCTCACAGTGAAGTATATGTCACTGATCACTAAACAACTCCACACAGTGAAGTATGTGTCACTGATCACTAAACAACTCCACACAGTGATGTATATGTCACTGATCACTAAACAACTCCTCACAGTGAAGTATATGTCACTGATCACTAAACAACTCCTCACAGTGAAGTATGTGTCACTGATCACTAAACAACTCCTCACAGTGAAGTATATGTCACTGATCACTGAACAACTCCACACAGTGATGTATATGTCACTGATCACAAAACAACTCCTCACAGTGAAGTATATGTCACTGATCACTAAACAATTCCTCACAGTGAAGTATGTGTCACATATCACTAAACAACTCCTCACAGTGAAGTATATGTCACTGATCACTAAACAACTCCTCACAGTGAAGTATATGTCACTGATCACTAAACAACTCCTCACAGTGAAGTATATGTCACTGATCACTAAACAACTCCACACAGTGAAGTATATGTCACTGATCACTAAACAACACCTCAGTGAAGTATGTGTCACTGATCACTAAACAACTCCACACAGTGAAGTATATGTCACTGATCACTAAACAACTCTACACAGTGAAGTATGTGTCACTGATCACTAAACAACTCCTCACAGTGAAGTATATGTCACTGATAACTAAACAACTCCACACAGTGAAGTTTGTGTCACTGATCACTAAACAACTCCACACAGTGAAGTTTGTGTCACTGATCACTAAACAACTCCACACAGTGAAGTATATGTCACTGATCACTAAACAACTCCACACAGTGAAGTATGTCACTGATCACTGAACAACTCCTCACAGTGAAGTATATGTCACTGATCACTAAACAACTCCACACAGTGGAGTATGTGTCACATATCACTAAACAACTCCACACAGTGAAGTATGTGTCACTGATCACTAAACAACTCCACACAGTGAAGTATATGTCACTGATCGCTAAACAACTCCTCACAGTGATGTATATGTCACTGATCACTAAACAACTCCTCACAGTGAAGTATATGTCACTGATCACTAAACAACTCCACACAGTGAAGTATTTGTCACTGATCACTAAACAACTCCACACAGTGATGTATATGTCACTGATCACTAAACAACTCCTCACAGTGAAGTATATGTCACTGATCACTAAACAACTCCTCACAGTGAAGTATGTGTCACTGATCACTAAACAACTCCTCACAGTGAAGTATATGTCACTGATCACTGAACAACTCCACACAGTGAAGTATGTGTCACTGATCACTAAACATCTCCTCACAGTGAAGTATATGTCACTGATCACTAAACAACTCCTCACAGTGAAGTATGTGTCACATATCACTAAACAACTCCTCACAGTGAAGTATATGTCACTGATCACTAAACAACTCCTCGCAGTGAAGTATATGTCACTGATCACTAAACAACTCCTCACAGTGAAGTATGTGTCACATATCACTAAACAACTCCTCACAGTGAAGTATATGTCACTGATCACTAAACAACTCCTCACAGTGAAGTATATGTCACTGATCACTAAACAACTCCTCACAGTGAAGTATATGTCACTGATCACTAAACAACTCCTCACAGTGAAGTATGTGTCACATATCACTAAACAACTCCACACAGTGAAGTATGTGTCACTGATCACTAAACAACTCCACACAGTGAAGTATATGTCACTGATCACTGAACAACTCCACACAGTGAAGTATATGTCACACATCACTAAACAACTCCACACAGTGAAGTATATGTCACTGATCACTAAACAACTCCACACAGTGAAGTATGTGTCACATATCACTAAACAACTCCACACAGTGAAGTATATGTCACTGATCACTAAACAACTCCTCACAGTGATGTATATGTCACTGATCACTAAACAACTCCTCACAGTGAAGTATATGTCACTGATCACTAAACAACTCCACACAGTGAAGTATGTGTCACTGATCACTAAACAACTCCACACAGTGATGTATATGTCACTGATCACTAAACAACTCCTCACAGTGAAGTATATGTCACTGATCACTAAACAACTCCTCACAGTGAAGTATGTGTCACTGATCACTAAACAACTCCTCACAGTGAAGTATATGTCACTGATCACTGAACAACTCCACACAGTGATGTATATGTCACTGATCACAAAACAACTCCTCACAGTGAAGTATATGTCACTGATCACTAAACAATTCCTCACAGTGAAGTATGTGTCACATATCACTAAACAACTCCTCACAGTGAAGTATATGTCACTGATCACTAAACAACTCCTCACAGTGAAGTATATGTCACTGATCACTAAACAACTCCTCACAGTGAAGTATATGTCACTGATCACTAAACAACTCCACACAGTGAAGTATATGTCACTGATCACTAAACAACACCTCAGTGAAGTATGTGTCACTGATCACTAAACAACTCCACACAGTGAAGTATATGTCACTGATCACTAAACAACTCCACACAGTGAAGTATGTGTCACTGATCACTAAACAACTCCTCACAGTGAAGTATATGTCACTGATAACTAAACAACTCCACACAGTGAAGTTTGTGTCACTGATCACTAAACAACTCCACACAGTGAAGTTTGTGTCACTGATCACTAAACAACTCCACACAGTGAAGTATATGTCACTGATCACTAAACAACTCCACACAGTGAAGTATGTCACTGATCACTGAACAACTCCTCACAGTGAAGTATATGTCACTGATCACTAAACAACTCCACACAGTGAAGTATGTGTCACATATCACTAAACAACTCCACACAGTGAAGTATGTGTCACTGATCACTAAACAACTCCACACAGTGAAGTATATGTCACTGATCGCTAAACAACTCCTCACAGTGATGTATATGTCACTGATCACTAAACAACTCCTCACAGTGAAGTATATGTCACTGATCACTAAACAACTCCACACAGTGAAGTATTTGTCACTGATCACTAAACAACTCCACACAGTGATGTATATGTCACTGATCACTAAACAACTCCTCACAGTGAAGTATATGTCACTGATCACTAAACAACTCCTCACAGTGAAGTATGTGTCACTGATCACTAAACAACTCCTCACAGTGAAGTATATGTCACTGATCACTGAACAACTCCACACAGTGAAGTATGTGTCACTGATCACTAAACATCTCCTCACAGTGAAGTATATGTCACTGATCACTAAACAACTCCTCACAGTGAAGTATGTGTCACATATCACTAAACAACTCCTCACAGTGAAGTATATGTCACTGATCACTAAACAACTCCTCGCAGTGAAGTATATGTCACTGATCACTAAACAACTCCTCACAGTGAAGTATGTGTCACATATCACTAAACAACTCCTCACAGTGAAGTATATGTCACTGATCACTAAACAACTCCTCACAGTGAAGTATATGTCACTGATCACTAAACAACTCCTCACAGTGAAGTATATGTCACTGATCACTAAACAACTCCTCACAGTGAAGTATGTGTCACATATCACTAAACAACTCCACACAGTGAAGTATGTGTCACTGATCACTAAACAACTCCACACAGTGAAGTATATGTCACTGATCACTGAACAACTCCACACAGTGAAGTATATGTCACATATCACTAAACAACTCCACACAGTGAAGTATATGTCACTGATCACTAAACAACTCCACACAGTGAAGTATGTGTCACATATCACTAAACAACTCCACACAGAAGTATATGTCACTGATCACTAAACAACTCCACACAGTGAAGTATGTGTCACTGATCACTAAACAACTCCACACAGTGAAGTATATGTCACTGATCACTAAACAACTCCTCACAGTGAAGTATATGTCACTGATCACTAAACAACTCCTCACAGTGAAGTATGTGTCACTGATCACTAAACAACACCTCACAGTGAAGTATATGTCACTGATCACTAAACAACACCACACAGTGAAGTATATGTCACTGATCACTAAACAACTCCACACAGTGAAGTATATGTCACTGATCACTAAACAACACCACACAGTGAAGTATATGTCACTGATCACTAAACAACTCCTCACAGTGAAGTATGTGTCACTGATCACTAAACAACTCCACAAAGTGAAGTATATGTCACTGATCACTAAACAACTCCACACAGTGAAGTATGTGTCACTGATCACTAAACAACTCCACACAGTGAAGTTTGTGTCACTGATCACTAAACAACTCCACACAGTGAAGTTTGTGTCACTGATCACTAAACAACTCCACACAGTGAAGTATATGTCACTGATCACTAAACAACTCCACACAGTGAAGTATGTCACTGATCACTGAACAACTCCTCACAGTGAAGTATATGTCACTGATCACTAAACAACTCCACACAGTGAAGTATATGTCACTGATCACTAAACAACACCTCAGTGAAGTATGTGTCACTGATCACTAAACAACTCCACACAGTGAAGTATATGTCACTGATCACTAAACAACTCCACACAGTGAAGTATGTGTCACTGATCACTAAACAACTCCTCACAGTGAAGTATATGTCACTGATCACTAAACAACTCCACACAGTGAAGTTTGTGTCACTGATCACTAAACAACTCCACACAGTGAAGTTTGTGTCACTGATCACTAAACAACTCCACACAGTGAAGTATATGTCACTGATCACTAAACAACTCCACACAGTGAAGTATGTCACTGATCACTGAACAACTCCTCACAGTGAAGTATGTGTCACATATCACTAAACAACTCCTCACAGTGAAGTATATGTCACTGATCACTAAACAACTCCTCACAGTGAAGTATATGTCACTGATCACTAAACAACTCCTCACAGTGAAGTATATGTCACTGATCACTAAACAACTCCACACAGTGAAGTATATGTCACTGATCACTAAACAACACCTCAGTGAAGTATGTGTCACTGATCACTAAACAACTCCACACAGTGGAGTATATGTCACTGATCACTAAACAACTCCACACAGTGAAGTATGTGTCACTGATCACTAAACAACTCCACACAGTGAAGTTTGTGTCACTGATCACTAAACAACTCCACACAGTGAAGTATATGTCACTGATCACTAAACAACTCCACACAGTGAAGTATGTCACTGATCACTGAACAACTCCTCACAGTGAAGTATATGTCACTGATCACTAAACAACTCCACACAGTGAAGTATGTGTCACATATCACTAAACAACTCCACACAGTGAAGTATGTGTCACTGATCACTAAACAACTCCACACAGTGAAGTGTATGTCACATATCACTAAACAACTCCTCACAGTGAAGTATATGTCACTGATCACTAAACAACTCCACACAGTGAAGTTTGTGTCACTGATCACTAAACAACTCCTCACAGTGAAGTATATGTCACTGATCACTAAACAACTCCTCACAGTGAAGTATGTGTCACTGATCACTAAACAACTCCTCACAGTGAAGTATATGTCACTGATCACTAAACAACTCCACACAGTGAAGTTTGTGTCACTGATCACTAAACAACTCCACACAGTGAAGTTTGTGTCACTGATCACTAAACAACTCCACACAGTGAAGTATATGTCACTGATCACTAAACAACTCCACACAGTGAAGTATGTCACTGATCACTGAACAACTCCTCACAGTGAAGTATATGTCACTGATCACTAAACAACTCCACACAGTGAAGTATGTGTCACTGATCACTAAACAACTCCTCACAGTGAAGTATATGTCACTGATCACTAAACAACACCACACAGTGAAGTATGTGTCACTGATCACTAAACAACTCCACACAGTGAAGTATGTGTCACATATCACTAAACAACTCCACACAGTGAAGTATATGTCACTGATCACTAAACAACTCCTCACAGTGATGTATATGTCACTGATCACTAAACAACTCCTCACAGTGAAGTATATGTCACTGATCACTAAACAACTCCACACAGTGAAGTATGTGTCACTGATCACTAAACAACTCCACACAGTGATGTATATGTCACTGATCACTAAACAACTCCTCACAGTGAAGTATATGTCACTGATCACTAAACAACTCCTCACAGTGGAGTATGTGTCACTGATCACTAAACAACTCCTCACAGTGAAGTATATGTCACTGATCACTGAACAACTCCACACAGTGATGTATATGTCACTGATCACTAAACAACTCCTCACAGTGAAGTATATGTCACTGATCACTAAACAACTCCTCACAGTGAAGGATGTGTCACATATCACTAAACAACTCCTCACAGTGAAGTATATGTCACTGATCACTAAACAACTCCTCACAGTGAAGTATATGTCACTGATCACTAAACAACTCCTCACAGTGAAGTATATGTCACTGATCACTAAACAACTCCTCACAGTGAAGTATATGTCACTGATCACTAAACAACTCCACACAGTGAAGTATGTGTCACATATCACTAAACAACTCCTCACAGAGAAGTAGATGTCACTGATCACTAAACAACTCCTCACAGTGAAGTATGTGTCACATATCACTAAACAACTCCACACAGTGAAGTATATGTCACTGATCACTAAACAACTCCACACAGTGAAGTATATGTCACTGATCACTAAACAACTCCACACAGTGAAGTATGTGTCACTGATCACTAAACAACTCCACACAGTGAAGTATATGTCACATATCACTAAACAACTCCACACAGTGAAGTATGTGTCACTGATCATTTAACAACTCCTCACAGTGAAGTATATGTCACATATCACTAAACAACTCCACACAGTGAAGTATGTGTCACTGATCATTTAACAACTCCTCACAGTGAAGTATGTGTCACTGATCACTGAACAACTCCTCACAGTGAAGTATATGTCACTGATCACTGAACAACTCCACACAGTGAAGTATATGTCACATATCACTAAACAACTCCACACAGTGAAGTATATGTCACTGATCACTAAACAACTCCTCACAGTGAAGTATATGTCACATATCACTAAACAACTCCACACAGTGAAGTATATGTCACTGATCACTAAACAACTCCACACAGTGAAGTATATGTCACTGATCACTAAACAACTCCTCACAGTGAAGTATATGTCACATATCACTAAACAACTCCACACAGTGAAGTATATGTCACTGATCACTAAACAACTCCTCACAGTGAAGTATATGTCACATATCACTAAACAACTCCACACAGTGAAGTATATGTCATTGATCACTAAACAACTCCACACAGTGATGTATATGTCACTGATCACTAAACAACTCCACACAGTGAAGCATATGTCACTGATCACTAAACAACACCTCAGTGAAGTATGTGTCACTGATCACTAAACAACTCCACACAGTGAAGTATATGTCACTGATCACTAAACAACTCCACACAGTGAAGTATGTGTCACTGATCACTAAACAACTCCTCACAGTGAAGTATATGTCACTGATCACTAAACAACTCCTCACAGTGAAGTATATGTCACTGATCACTAAACAACTCCACACAGTGAAGTATGTGTCACATATCACTAAACAACTCCTCACAGTGAAGTATATGTCACTGATCACTAAACAACTCCTCACAGTGAAGTATGTGTCACATATCACTAAACAACTCCACACAGTGAAGTATATGTCACTGATCACTAAACAACTCCACACAGTGAAGTATATGTCACTGATCACTAAACAACTCCACACAGTGAAGTATATGTCACTGATCACTAAACAACTCCTCACAGTGAAGTATATGTCACTGATCACTAAACAACTCCACACAGTGAAGTATATGTCACTGATCACTAAACAACTCCTCACAGTGAAGTATATGTCACATATCACTAAACAACTCCACACAGTGAAGTATATGTCACTGATCACTAAACAACTCCACACAGTGATGTATATGTCACTGATCACTAAACAACTCCACACAGTGAAGTATATGTCACTGATCACTAAACAACACCTCAGTGAAGTATGTGTCACTGATCACTAAACAACTCCACACAGTGAAGTATATGTCACTGATCACTAAACAACTCCACACAGTGAAGTATGTGTCACTGATCACTAAACAACTCCTCACAGTGAAGTATATGTCACTGATCACTAAACAACTCCACACAGTGAAGTTTGTGTCACTGATCACTAAACAACTCCACACAGTGAAGTTTGTGTCACTGATCACTAAACAACTCCACACAGTGAAGTATATGTCACTGATCACTAAACAACTCCACACAGTGAAGTATGTCACTGATCACTGAACAACTCCTCACAGTGAAGTATATGTCACTGATCACTAAACAACTCCACACAGTGAAGTATGTGTCACATATCACTAAACAACTCCACACAGTGAAGTATGTGTCACTGATCACTAAACAACTCCACACAGTGAAGTGTATGTCACATATCACTAAACAACTCCTCACAGTGAAGTATATGTCACTGATCACTAAACAACACCACACAGTGAAGTATGTGTCACTGATCACTAAACAACTCCACACAGTGAAGTATGTGTCACTGATCACTAAACAACACCACACAGTGAAGTATGTGTCACTGATCACTAAACAACTCCTCACAGTGAAGTATATGTCACTGATCACTAAACAACTCCACACAGTGAAGTATGTGTCACATATCACTAAACAACTCCACACAGTGAAGTATATGTCACTGATCACTAAACAACTCCTCACAGTGATGTATATGTCACTGATCACTAAACAACTCCTCACAGTGAAGTATATGTCACTGATCACTAAACAACTCCACACAGTGAAGTATGTGTCACTGATCACTAAACAACTCCACACAGTGATGTATATGTCACTGATCACTAAACAACTCCTCACAGTGAAGTATGTGTCACTGATCACTAAACAACTCCTCACAGTGAAGTATATGTCACTGATCACTGAACAACTCCACACAGTGATGTATATGTCACTGATCACTAAACAACTCCTCACAGTGAAGTATATGTCAATGATCACTAAACAACTCCTCACAGTGAAGTATGTGTCACATATCACTAAACAACTCCTCACAGTGAAGTATATGTCACTGATCACTAAACAACTCCACACAGTGAAGTATATGTCACTGATCACTAAACAACTCCACACAGTGAAGTATATGTCACTGATCACTAAACAACTCCACACAGTGAAGTATGTGTCACTGATCACTAAACAACTCCACACAGTGAAGTATATGTCACATATCACTAAACAACTCCACACAGTGAAGTATGTGTCACTGATCATTTAACAACTCCTCACAGTGAAGTATGTGTCACTGATCACTGAACAACTCCTCACAGTGAAGTATATGTCACTGATCACTGAACAACTCCACACAGTGAAGTATATGTCACATATCACTAAACAACTCCACACAGTGAAGTATATGTCACTGATCACTAAACAACTCCACACAGTGAAGTATGTGTCACTGATCACTAAACAACTCCAAACAGTGAAGTATGTGTCACTGATCACTAAACAACTCCTCACAGTGAAGTATATGTCACTGATCACTAAACAACTCCACACAGTGAAGTATATGTCACATATCACGAAACAACTCCTCACAGTGAAGTATATGTCACTGATCACTAAAAAACTCCACGCAGTGAAGTATGTGTCACTGATCACTGAACAACTCCTCACAGTGAAGTATATGTCACTGATCACTAAACAACTCCTCACAGTGAAGTATATGTCACTGATCACTAAACAACTCCTCACAGTGAAGTATATGTCACTGATCACTAAACAACTCCTCACAGTGAAGTATATGTCACTGATCATTTAACAACTCCTCACAGTGAAGTATGTGTCACTGATCACTGAACAACTCCTCACAGTGAAGTATATGTCACTGATCATTTAACAACTCCTCACAGTGAAGTATGTGTCACTGATCACTGAACAACTCCTCACAGTGAAGTATGTGTCACTGATCACTGAACAACTCCTCACAGTGAAGTATATGTCACTGATCACTGAACAACTCCTCACAGTGAAGTATATGTCACTGATCATTTAACAACTCCTCACAGTGAAGTATGTGTCACTGATCACTGAACAACTCCTCACAGTGAAGTATGTGTCACTGATCACTGAACAACTCCTCACAGTGAAGTATGTGTCACTGATCACTGAACAACTCCTCACAGTGAAGTATGTGTCACTGATCACTGAACAACTCCTCACAGTGAAGTATATGTCACATATCACTAAACAACTCCACACAGTGAAGTATATGTCACTGATCACTAAACAACTCCTCACAGTGAAGTATATGTCACTGATCACTAAACAACTCCTCACAGTGAAGTATATGTCACTGATCACTAAACAACTCCACACAGTGAAGTATGTGTCACTGATCACTAAACAACTCCTCACAGTGAAGTATATGTCACTGATCACTAAACAACTCCACACAGTGAAGTATGTGTCACTGATCACTAAACAACTCCTCACAGTGAAGTATATGTCACTGATCACTAAACAACTCCACACAGTTAAGTATGTGTCACTGATCACTAAACAACTCCACACAGTGAAGTTTGTGTCACTGATCACTAAACAACTCCACACAGTGAAGTTTGTGTCACTGATCACTAAACAACTCCACACAGTGAAGTATATGTCACTGATCACTAAACAACTCCACACAGTGAAGTATGTCACTGATCACTGAACAACTCCTCACAGTGAAGTATATGTCACTGATCACTAAACAACTCCACACAGTGAAGTATATGTCACTGATCACTAAACAACACCTCAGTGAAGTATGTGTCACTGATCACTAAACAACTCCACACAGTGAAGTATATGTCACTGATCACTAAACAACTCCACACAGTGAAGTATGTCTCACTGATCACTAAACAACTCCTCACAGTGAAGTATATGTCACTGATCACTAAACAACTCCACACAGTGACGTTTGTGTCACTGATCACTAAACAACTCCACACAGTGAAGTTTGTGTCACTGATCACTAAACAACTCCACACAGTGAAGTATATGTCACTGATCACTAAACAACTCCACACAGTGAAGTATGTCACTGATCACTGAACAACTCCTCACAGTGAAGTATATGTCACTGATCACTAAACAACTCCACACAGTGAAGTATGTGTCACATATCACTAAACAACTCCACACAGTGAAGTATGTGTCACTGATCACTAAACAACTCCACACAGTGAAGTGTATGTCACATATCACTAAACAACTCCTCACAGTGAAGTATATGTCACATATCACTAAACAACTCCACACAGTGAAGTATGTGTCACTGATCACTGAACAACTCCACACAGTGAAGTATATGTCACATATCACTAAACAACTCCACACAGTGAAGTATATGTCACTGATCACTAAACAACTCCTCACAGTGAAGTATGTGTCACTGATCACTGAACAACTCCTCACAGTGAAGTATATGTCACTGATCATTTAACAACTCCTCACACTGAAGTATGTGTCACTGATCACTGAACAACTCCTCACAGTGAAGTATATGTCACTGATCACTGAACAACTCCTCACAGTGAAGTATATGTCACTGATCATTTAACAACTCCTCACAGTGAAGTATGTGTCACTGATCACTGAACAACTCCTCACAGTGAAGTATGTGTCACTGATCACTGAACAACTCCTCACAGTGAAGTATGTGTCACTGATCACTGAACAACTCCTCACAGTGAAGTATGTGTCACTGATCACTGAACAACTCCTCACAGTGAAGTATATGTCACATATCACTAAACAACTCCACACAGTGAAGTATATGTCACTGATCACTAAACAACTCCTCACAGTGAAGTATATGTCACTGATCACTAAACAACTCCTCACAGTGAAGTATATGTCACTGATCACTAAACAACTCCACACAGTGAAGTATGTGTCACTGATCACTAAACAACTCCTCACAGTGAAGTATATGTCACTGATCACTAAACAACTCCACACAGTGAAGTATGTGTCACTGATCACTAAACAACTCCTCACAGTGAAGTATATGTCACTGATCACTAAACAACTCCACACAGTGAAGTATGTGTCACTGATCACTAAACAACTCCACACAGTGAAGTTTGTGTCACTGATCACTAAACAACTCCACACAGTGAAGTTTGTGTCACTGATCACTAAACAACTCCACACAGTGAAGTATATGTCACTGATCACTAAACAACTCCACACAGTGAAGTATGTCACTGATCACTGAACAACTCCTCACAGTGAAGTATATGTCACTGATCACTAAACAACTCCACACAGTGAAGTATATGTCACTGATCACTAAACAACACCTCAGTGAAGTATGTGTCACTGATCACTAAACAACTCCACACAGTGAAGTATATGTCACTGATCACTAAACAACTCCACACAGTGAAGTATGTGTCACTGATCACTAAACAACTCCTCACAGTGAAGTATATGTCACTGATAACTAAACAACTCCACACAGTGAAGTTTGTGTCACTGATCACTAAACAACTCCACACAGTGAAGTTTGTGTCACTGATCACTAAACAACTCCACACAGTGAAGTATATGTCACTGATCACTAAACAACTCCACACAGTGAAGTATGTCACTGATCACTGAACAACTCCTCACAGTGAAGTATATGTCACTGATCACTAAACAACTCCACACAGTGAAGTATGTGTCACATATCACTAAACAACTCCACACAGTGAAGTATGTGTCACTGATCACTAAACAACTCCACACAGTGAAGTGTATGTCACATATCACTAAACAACTCCTCACAGTGAAGTATATGTCACTGATCACTAAACAACACCACACAGTGAAGTATGTGTCACTGATCACTAAACAACTCCACACAGTGAAGTATGTGTCACATATCACTAAACAACTCCACACAGTGAAGTATATGTCACTGATCGCTAAACAACTCCTCACAGTGATGTATATGTCACTGATCACTAAACAACTCCTCACAGTGAAGTATATGTCACTGATCACTAAACAACTCCACACAGTGAAGTATTTGTCACTGATCACTAAACAACTCCACACAGTGATGTATATGTCACTGATCACTAAACAACTCCTCACAGTGAAGTATATGTCACTGATCACTAAACAACTCCTCACAGTGAAGTATGTGTCACTGATCACTAAACAACTCCTCACAGTGAAGTATATGTCACTGATCACTGAACAACTCCACACAGTGATGTATATGTCACTGATCACTAAACAACTCCTCACAGTGAAGTATATGTCACTGATCACTAAACAACTCCTCACAGTGAAGTATGTGTCACATATCACTAAACAACTCCTCACAGTGAAGTATATGTCACTGATCACTAAACAACTCCTCACAGTGAAGTATATGTCACTGATCACTAAACAACTCCTCACAGTGAAGTATGTGTCACATATCACTAAACAACTCCTCACAGTGAAGTATATGTCACTGATCACTAAACAACTCCTCACAGTGAAGTATATGTCACTGATCACTAAACAACTCCTCACAGTGAAGTATGTGTCACATATCACTAAACAACTCCTCACAGTGAAGTATATGTCACTGATCACTAAACAACTCCTCACAGTGAAGTATATGTCACTGATCACTAAACAACTCCTCACAGTGAAGTATGTGTCACATATCACTAAACAACTCCACACAGTGAAGTATGTGTCACTGATCACTAAACAACTCCACACAGTGAAGTATATGTCACTGATCACTGAACAACTCCACACAGTGAAGTATATGTCACATATCACTAAACAACTCCACACAGTGAAGTATATGTCACTGATCACTAAACAACTCCACACAGTGAAGTATGTGTCACATATCACTAAACAACTCCACACAGAAGTATATGTCACTGATCACTAAACAACTCCACACAGTGAAGTATGTGTCACTGATCACTAAACAACTCCACACAGTGAAGTATATGTCACTGATCACTAAACAACTCCTCACAGTGAAGTATATGTCACTGATCACTAAACAACTCCTCACAGTGAAGTATGTGTCACTGATCACTAAACAACACCTCACAGTGAAGTATATGTCACATATCACTAAACAACTCCTCACAGTGAAGTATATGTCACTGATCACTAAACAACTCCTCACAGTGAAGTATATGTCACTGATCACTAAACAACTCCTCACAGTGAAGTATATGTCACTGATCACTAAACAACTCCTCACAGTGAAGTATATGTCACTGATCACTAAACAACTCCACACAGTGAAGTATGTGTCACATATCACTAAACAACTCCTCACAGAGAAGTATATGTCACTGATCACTAAACAACTCCTCACAGTGAAGTATGTGTCACATATCACTAAACAACTCCACACAGTGAAGTATATGTCACTGATCACTAAACAACTCCACACAGTGAAGTATATGTCACTGATCACTAAACAACTCCACACAGTGAAGTATGTGTCACTGATCACTAAACAACTCCACACAGTGAAGTATATGTCACATATCACTAAACAACTCCACACAGTGAAGTATGTGTCACTGATCATTTAACAACTCCTCACAGTGAAGTATGTGTCACTGATCACTGAACAACTCCTCACAGTGAAGTATATGTCACTGATCACTGAACAACTCCACACAGTGAAGTATATGTCACATATCACTAAACAACTCCACACAGTGAAGTATATGTCACTGATCACGAAACAACTCCTCACAGTGAAGTATATGTCACATATCACTAAACAACTCCACACAGTGAAGTATATGTCACTGATCACTAAACAACTCCACACAGTGAAGTATATGTCACTGATCACTAAACAACTCCTCACAGTGAAGTATATGTCACATATCACTAAACAACTCCACACAGTGAAGTATATGTCACTGATCACTAAACAACTCCTCACAGTGAAGTATATGTCACATATCACTAAACAACTCCACACAGTGAAGTATATGTCACTGATCACTAAACAACTCCACACAGTGATGTATATGTCACTGATCACTAAACAACTCCACACAGTGAAGCATATGTCACTGATCACTAAACAACACCTCAGTGAAGTATGTGTCACTGATCACTAAACAACTCCACACAGTGAAGTATATGTCACTGATCACTAAACAACTCCACACAGTGAAGTATGTGTCACTGATCACTAAACAACTCCTCACAGTGAAGTATATGTCACTGATCACTAAACAACTCCTCACAGTGAAGTATATGTCACTGATCACTAAACAACTCCTCACAGTGAAGTATATGTCACTGATCACTAAACAACTCCTCACAGTGAAGTATATGTCACTGATCACTAAACAACTCCACACAGTGAAGTATGTGTCACATATCACTAAACAACTCCTCACAGTGAAGTATATGTCACTGATCACTAAACAACTCCTCACAGTGAAGTATGTGTCACATATCACTAAACAACTCCACACAGTGAAGTATATGTCACTGATCACTAAACAACTCCACACAGTGAAGTATATGTCACTGATCACTAAACAACTCCACACAGTGAAGTATATGTCACTGATCACTAAACAACTCCTCACAGTGAAGTATATGTCACATATCACTAAACAACTCCACACAGTGAAGTATATGTCACTGATCACTAAACAACTCCTCACAGTGAAGTATATGTCACATATCACTAAACAACTCCACACAGTGAAGTATATGTCACTGATCACTAAACAACTCCACACAGTGATGTATATGTCACTGATCACTAAACAACTCCACACAGTGAAGTATATGTCACTGATCACTAAACAACACCTCAGTGAAGTATGTGTCACTGATCACTAAACAACTCCACACAGTGAAGTATATGTCACTGATCACTAAACAACTCCACACAGTGAAGTATGTGTCACTGATCACTAAACAACTCCTCACAGTGAAGTATATGTCACTGATCACTAAACAACTCCACACAGTGAAGTTTGTGTCACTGATCACTAAACAACTCCACACAGTGAAGTTTGTGTCACATATCACTAAACAACTCCACACAGTGAAGTATGTGTCACTGATCACTAAACAACTCCACACAGTGAAGTATGTGTCACATATCACTAAACAACTCCACACAGTGAAGTATGTGTCACTGATCACTAAACAACTCCACACAGTGAAGTGTATGTCACATATCACTAAATAACTCCTCACAGTGAAGTATATGTCACTGATCACTAAACAACACCACACAGTGAAGTATGTGTCACTGATCACTAAACAACTCCACACAGTGAAGTATGTGTCACTGATCACTAAACAACACCACACAGTGAAGTATGTGTCACTGATCACTAAACAACTCCTCACAGTGAAGTATATGTCACTGATCACTAAACAACTCCACACAGTGAAGTATGTGTCACATATCACTAAACAACTCCACACAGTGAAGTATATGTCACTGATCACTAAACAACTCCTCACAGTGATGTATATGTCACTGATCACTAAACAACTCCTCACAGTGAAGTATATGTCACTGATCACTAAACAACTCCACACAGTGAAGTATGTGTCACTGATCACTAAACAACTCCACACAGTGATGTATATGTCACTGATCACTAAACAACTCCTCACAGTGAAGTATATGTCACTGATCACTAAACAACTCCTCACAGTGAAGTATGTGTCACTGATCACTAAACAACTCCTCACAGTGAAGTATATGTCACTGATCACTGAACAACTCCACACAGTGATGTATATGTCACTGATCACTAAACAACTCCTCACAGTGAAGTATATGTCAATGATCACTAAACAACTCCTCACAGTGAAGTATGTGTCACATATCACTAAACAACTCCTCACAGTGAAGTATGTGTCACTGATCACTAAACAACTCCTCACAGTGAAGTATGTGTCACATATCACTAAACAACTCCACACAGTGAAGTATATGTCACTGATCACTAAACAACTCCACACAGTGAAGTATATGTCACTGATCACTAAACAACTCCACACAGTGAAGTATGTGTCACATATCACTAAACAACTCCTCACAGTGAAGTATATGTCACTGATCACTAAACAACTCCTCACAGTGAAGTATGTGTCACATATCACTAAACAACTCCACACAGTGAAGTATATGTCACTGATCACTAAACAACTCCACACAGTGAAGTATATGTCACTGATCACTAAACAACTCCACACAGTGAAGTATGTGTCACTGATCACTAAACAACTCCACACAGTGAAGTATATGTCACATATCACTAAACAACTCCACACAGTGAAGTATGTGTCACTGATCATTTAACAACTCCTCACAGTGAAGTATGTGTCACTGATCACTGAACAACTCCTCACAGTGAAGTATATGTCACTGATCACTGAACAACTCCACACAGTGAAGTATATGTCACATATCACTAAACAACTCCACACAGTGAAGTATATGTCACTGATCACTAAACAACTCCACACAGTGAAGTATGTGTCACTGATCACTAAACAACTCCAAACAGTGAAGTATGTGTCACTGATCACTAAACAACTCCTCACAGTGAAGTATATGTCACTGATCACTAAACAACTCCACACAGTGAAGTATATGTCACATATCACGAAACAACTCCTCACAGTGAAGTATATGTCACTGATCACTAAAAAACTCCACGCAGTGAAGTATGTGTCACTGATCACTGAACAACTCCTCACAGTGAAGTATATGTCACTGATCACTAAACAACTCCTCACAGTGAAGTATATGTCACTGATCACTAAACAACTCCTCACAGTGAAGTATATGTCACTGATCACTAAACAACTCCTCACAGTGAAGTATATGTCACTGATCACTAAACAACTCCTCACAGTGAAGTATATGTCACATATCACTAAACAACTCCACACAGTGAAGTATGTGTCACTGATCATTTAACAACTCCTCACAGTGAAGTATGTGTCACTGATCACTGAACAACTCCTCACAGTGAAGTATATGTCACATATCACTAAACAACTCCACACAGTGAAGTATGTGTCACTGATCACTGAACAACTCCACACAGTGAAGTATATGTCACATATCACTAAACAACTCCACACAGTGAAGTATATGTCACTGATCACTAAACAACTCCACACAGTGAAGTATGTGTCACTGATCATTTAACAACTCCTCACAGTGAAGTATGTGTCACTGATCACTGAACAACTCCTCACAGTGAAGTATATGTCACTGATCATTTAACAACTCCTCACAGTGAAGTATGTGTCACTGATCACTGAACAACTCCTCACAGTGAAGTATGTGTCACTGATCACTGAACAACTCCTCACAGTGAAGTATATGTCACTGATCACTGAACAACTCCTCACAGTGAAGTATATGTCACTGATCATTTAACAACTCCTCACAGTGAAGTATGTGTCACTGATCACTGAACAACTCCTCACAGTGAAGTATGTGTCACTGATCACTGAACAACTCCTCACAGTGAAGTATGTGTCACTGATCACTGAACAACTCCTCACAGTGAAGTATGTGTCACTGATCACTGAACAACTCCTCACAGTGAAGTATATGTCACATATCACTAAACAACTCCACACAGTGAAGTATATGTCACTGATCACTAAACAACTCCTCACAGTGAAGTATATGTCACTGATCACTAAACAACTCCTCACAGTGAAGTATATGTCACTGATCACTAAACAACTCCACACAGTGAAGAATGTGTCACTGATCACTAAACAACTCCTCACAGTGAAGTATATGTCACTGATCACTAAACAACTCCACACAGTGAAGTATGTGTCACTGATCACTAAACAACTCCTCACAGTGAAGTATATGTCACTGATCACTAAACAACTCCACACAGTTAAGTATGTGTCACTGATCACTAAACAACTCCACACAGTGAAGTTTGTGTCACTGATCACTAAACAACTCCACACAGTGAAGTTTGTGTCACTGATCACTAAACAACTCCACACAGTGAAGTATATGTCACTGATCACTAAACAACTCCACACAGTGAAGTATGTCACTGATCACTGAACAACTCCTCACAGTGAAGTATATGTCACTGATCACTAAACAACTCCACACAGTGAAGTATATGTCACTGATCACTAAACAACACCTCAGTGAAGTATGTGTCACTGATCACTAAACAACTCCACACAGTGAAGTATATGTCACTGATCACTAAACAACTCCACACAGTGAAGTATGTGTCACTGATCACTAAACAACTCCTCACAGTGAAGTATATGTCACTGATCACTAAACAACTCCACACAGTGAAGTTTGTGTCACTGATCACTAAACAACTCCACACAGTGAAGTTTGTGTCACTGATCACTAAACAACTCCACACAGTGAAGTATATGTCACTGATCACTAAACAACTCCACACAGTGAAGTATGTCACTGATCACTGAACAACTCCTCACAGTGAAGTATATGTCACTGATCACTAAACAACTCCACACAGTGAAGTATGTGTCACATATCACTAAACAACTCCACACAGTGAAGTATGTGTCACTGATCACTAAACAACTCCTCACAGTGAAGTATATGTCACTGATCACTAAACAACTCCACACAGTTAAGTATGTGTCACTGATCACTAAACAACTCCACACAGTGAAGTTTGTGTCACTGATCACTAAACAACTCCACACAGTGAAGTTTGTGTCACTGATCACTAAACAACTCCACACAGTGAAGTATATGTCACTGATCACTAAACAACTCCATACAGTGAAGTATGTCACTGATCACTGAACAACTCCTCACAGTGAAGTATATGTCACTGATCACTAAAAAACTCCACACAGTGAAGTATATGTCACTGATCACTAAACAACACCTCAGTGAAGTATGTGTCACTGATCACTAAACAACTCCACACAGTGAAGTATATGTCACTGATCACTAAACAACTCCTCACAGTGAAGTATATGTCACTGATCACTAAACAACTCCTCACAGTGAAGTATATGTCACTGATCACTAAACAACTCCACACAGTGAAGTATGTGTCACTGATCACTAAACAACTCCTCACAGTGAAGTTTGTGTCACTGATCACTAAACAACTCCACACAGTGAAGTTTGTGTCACTGATCACTAAACAACTCCACACAGTGAAGTATATGTCACTGATCACTAAACAACTCCACACAGTGAAGTATGTCACTGATCACTGAACAACTCCTCACAGTGAAGTATATGTCACTGATCACTAAACAACTCCACACAGTGAAGTATGTGTCACATATCACTAAACAACTCCACACAGTGAAGTATGTGTCACTGATCACTAAACAACTCCACACAGTGAAGTGTATGTCACATATCACTAAACAACTCCTCACAGTGAAGTATATGTCACATATCACTAAACAACTCCACACAGTGAAGTATGTGTCACTGATCACTGAACAACTCCACACAGTGAAGTATATGTCACATATCACTAAACAACTCCACACAGTGAAGTATATGTCACTGATCACTAAACAACTCCTCACAGTGAAGTATATGTCACATATCACTAAACAACTCCACACAGTGAAGTATGTGTCACTGATCATTTAACAACTCCTCACAGTGAAGTATGTGTCACTGATCACTGAACAACTCCTCACAGTGAAGTATATGTCACTGATCATTTAACAACTCCTCACAGTGAAGTATGTGTCACTGATCACTGAACAACTCCTCACAGTGAAGTATGTGTCACTGATCACTGAACAACTCCTCACAGTGAAGTATATGTCACTGATCACTGAACAACTCCTCACAGTGAAGTATATGTCACTGATCATTTAACAACTCCTCACAGTGAAGTATGTGTCACTGATCACTGAACAACTCCTCACAGTGAAGTATGTGTCACTGATCACTGAACAACTCCTCACAGTGAAGTATGTGTCACTGATCACTGAACAACTCCTCACAGTGAAGTATGTGTCACTGATCACTGAACAACTCCTCACAGTGAAGTATATGTCACATATCACTAAACAACTCCACACAGTGAAGTATATGTCACTGATCACTAAACAACTCCTCACAGTGAAGTATATGTCACTGATCACTAAACAACTCCTCACAGTGAAGTATATGTCACTGATCACTAAACAACTCCACACAGTGAAGTATGTGTCACTGATCACTAAACAACTCCACACAGTGAAGTTTGTGTCACTGATCACTAAACAACTCCACACAGTGAAGTTTGTGTCACTGATCACTCAACAACTCCACACAGTGAAGTATATGTCACTGATCACTAAACAACTCCACACAGTGAAGTATGTCACTGATCACTGAACAACTCCTCACAGTGAAGTATATGTCACTGATCACTAAACAACTCCACACAGTGAAGTATATGTCACTGATCACTAAACAACACCTCAGTGAAGTATGTGTCACTGATCACTAAACAACTCCACACAGTGAAGTATATGTCACTGATCACTAAACAACTCCACACAGTGAAGTATGTGTCACTGATCACTAAACAACTCCTCACAGTGAAGTATATGTCACTGATAACTAAACAACTCCACACAGTGAAGTTTGTGTCACTGATCACTAAACAACTCCACACAGTGAAGTTTGTGTCACTGATCACTAAACAACTCCACACAGTGAAGTATATGTCACTGATCACTAAACAACTCCACACAGTGAAGTATGTCACTGATCACTGAACAACTCCTCACAGTGAAGTATATGTCACTGATCACTAAACAACTCCACACAGTGAAGTATGTGTCACATATCACTAAACAACTCCACACAGTGAAGTATGTGTCACTGATCACTAAACAACTCCACACAGTGAAGTGTATGTCACATATCACTAAACAACTCCTCACAGTGAAGTATATGTCACTGATCACTAAACAACACCACACAGTGAAGTATGTGTCACTGATCACTAAACAACTCCACACAGTGAAGTATGTGTCACATATCACTAAACAACTCCACACAGTGAAGTATATGTCACTGATCGCTAAACAACTCCTCACAGTGATGTATATGTCACTGATCACTAAACAACTCCTCACAGTGAAGTATATGTCACTGATCACTAAACAACTCCACACAGTGAAGTATTTGTCACTGATCACTAAACAACTCCACACAGTGATGTATATGTCACTGATCACTAAACAACTCCTCACAGTGAAGTATATGTCACTGATCACTAAACAACTCCTCACAGTGAAGTATGTGTCACTGATCACTAAACAACTCCTCACAGTGAAGTATATGTCACTGATCACTGAACAACTCCACACAGTGAAGTATGTGTTACTGATCACTAAACATCTCCTCACAGTGAAGTATATGTCACTGATCACTAAACAACTCCTCACAGTGAAGTATGTGTCACATATCACTAAACAACTCCTCACAGTGAAGTATATGTCACTGATCACTAAACAACTCCTCACAGTGAAGTATATGTCACTGATCACTAAACAACTCCTCACAGTGAAGTATGTGTCACATATCACTAAACAACTCCTCACAGTGAAGTATATGTCACTGATCACTAAACAACTCCTCACAGTGAAGTATATGTCACTGATCACTAAACAACTCCTCACAGTGAAGTATATGTCACTGATCACTAAACAACTCCTCACAGTGAAGTATGTGTCACATATCACTAAACAACTCCACACAGTGAAGTATGTGTCACTGATCACTAAACAACTCCACACAGTGAAGTATATGTCACTGATCACTGAACAACTCCACACAGTGAAGTATATGTCACATATCACTAAACAACTCCACACAGTGAAGTATATGTCACTGATCACTAAACAACTCCACACAGTGAAGTATGTGTCACATATCACTAAACAACTCCACACAGAAGTATATGTCACTGATCACTAAACAACTCCACACAGTGAAGTATGTGTCACTGATCACTAAACAACTCCACACAGTGAAGTATATGTCACTGATCACTAAACAACTCCTCACAGTGAAGTATATGTCACTGATCACTAAACAACTCCTCACAGTGAAGTATGTGTCACTGATCACTAAACAACACCTCACAGTGAAGTATATGTCACTGATCACTAAACAACACCACACAGTGAAGTATATGTCACTGATCACTAAACAACTCCTCACAGTGAAGTATGTGTCACTGATCACTAAACAACTCCACAAAGTGAAGTATATGTCACTGATCACTAAACAACTCCACACAGTGAAGTATGTGTCACTGATCACTAAACAACTCCTCACAGTGAAGTATGTGTCACTGATCACTAAACAACTCCACACAGTGAAGTATGTGTCACTGATCACTAAACAACTCCTCACAGTGAAGTATATGTCACTGATCACTAAACAACTCCACACAGTGAAGTATGTGTCACTGATCACTAAACAACTCCACACAGTGAAGTTTGTGTCACTGATCACTAAACAACTCCACACAGTGAAGTTTGTGTCACTGATCACTAAACAACTCCACACAGTGAAGTATATGTCACTGATCACTAAACAACTCCACACAGTGAAGTATGTCACTGATCACTGAACAACTCCTCACAGTGAAGTATATGTCACTGATCACTAAACAACTCCACACAGTGAAGTATATGTCACTGATCACTAAACAACACCTCAGTGAAGTATGTGTCACTGATCACTAAACAACTCCACACAGTGAAGTATATGTCACTGATCACTAAACAACTCCACACAGTGAAGTATGTGTCACTGATCACTAAACAACTCCTCACAGTGAAGTATATGTCACTGATCACTAAACAACTCCACACAGTGAAGTTTGTGTCACTGATCACTAAACAACTCCACACAGTGAAGTTTGTGTCACTGATCACTAAACAACTCCACACAGTGAAGTATATGTCACTGATCACTAAACAACTCCACACAGTGAAGTATGTCACTGATCACTGAACAACTCCTCACAGTGAAGTATATGTCACTGATCACTAAACAACTCCACACAGTGAAGTATGTGTCACATATCACTAAACAACTCCACACAGTGAAGTATGTGTCACTGATCACTAAACAACTCCACACAGTGAAGTGTATGTCACATATCACTAAACAACTCCTCACAGTGAAGTATATGTCACTGATCACTAAACAACACCACACAGTGAAGTATGTGTCACTGATCACTAAACAACTCCATACAGTGAAGTATGTGTCACATATCACTAAACAACTCCACACAGTGAAGTATATGTCACTGATCACTAAACAACTCCTCACAGTGATGTATATGTCACTGATCACTAAACAACTCCTCACAGTGAAGTATATGTCACTGATCACTAAACAACTCCACACAGTGAAGTATGTGTCACTGATCACTAAACAACTCCACACAGTGATGTATATGTCACTGATCACTAAACAACTCCTCACAGTGAAGTATATGTCACTGATCACTAAACAACTCCTCACAGTGAAGTATGTGTCACTGATCACTAAACAACTCCTCACAGTGAAGTATATGTCACTGATCACTGAACAACTCCACACAGTGATGTATATGTCACTGATCACAAAACAACTCCTCACAGTGAAGTATATGTCACTGATCACTAAACAATTCCTCACAGTGAAGTATGTGTCACATATCACTAAACAACTCCTCACAGTGAAGTATATGTCACTGATCACTAAACAACTCCTCACAGTGAAGTATATGTCACTGATCACTAAACAACTCCTCACAGTGAAGTATATGTCACTGATCACTAAACAACTCCACACAGTGAAGTATATGTCACTGATCACTAAACAACACCTCAGTGAAGTATGTGTCACTGATCACTAAACAACTCCACACAGTGAAGTATATGTCACTGATCACTAAACAACTCCACACAGTGAAGTATGTGTCACTGATCACTAAACAACTCCTCACAGTGAAGTATATGTCACTGATAACTAAACAACTCCACACAGTGAAGTTTGTGTCACTGATCACTAAACAACTCCACACAGTGAAGTTTGTGTCACTGATCACTAAACAACTCCACACAGTGAAGTATATGTCACTGATCACTAAACAACTCCACACAGTGAAGTATGTCACTGATCACTAAACAACTCCACACAGTGATGTATATGTCACTGATCACTAAACAACTCCTCACAGTGAAGTATATGTCACTGATCACTAAACAACTCCTCACAGTGAAGTATGTGTCACTGATCACTAAACAACTCCTCACAGTGAAGTATATGTCACTGATCACTGAACAACTCCACACAGTGAAGTATGTGTTACTGATCACTAAACATCTCCTCACAGTGAAGTATATGTCACTGATCACTAAACAACTCCTCACAGTGAAGTATGTGTCACATATCACTAAACAACTCCTCACAGTGAAGTATATGTCACTGATCACTAAACAACTCCTCACAGTGAAGTATATGTCACTGATCACTAAACAACTCCTCACAGTGAAGTATGTGTCACATATCACTAAACAACTCCTCACAGTGAAGTATATGTCACTGATCACTAAACAACTCCTCACAGTGAAGTATATGTCACTGATCACTAAACAACTCCTCACAGTGAAGTATATGTCACTGATCACTAAACAACTCCTCACAGTGAAGTATGTGTCACATATCACTAAACAACTCCACACAGTGAAGTATGTGTCACTGATCACTAAACAACTCCACACAGTGAAGTATATGTCACTGATCACTGAACAACTCCACACAGTGAAGTATATGTCACATATCACTAAACAACTCCACACAGTGAAGTATATGTCACTGATCACTAAACAACTCCACACAGTGAAGTATGTGTCACATATCACTAAACAACTCCACACAGAAGTATATGTCACTGATCACTAAACAACTCCACACAGTGAAGTATGTGTCACTGATCACTAAACAACTCCACACAGTGAAGTATATGTCACTGATCACTAAACAACTCCTCACAGTGAAGTATATGTCACTGATCACTAAACAACTCCTCACAGTGAAGTATGTGTCACTGATCACTAAACAACACCTCACAGTGAAGTATATGTCACTGATCACTAAACAACACCACACAGTGAAGTATATGTCACTGATCACTAAACAACTCCTCACAGTGAAGTATGTGTCACTGATCACTAAACAACTCCACAAAGTGAAGTATATGTCACTGATCACTAAACAACTCCACACAGTGAAGTATGTGTCACTGATCACTAAACAACTCCTCACAGTGAAGTATGTGTCACTGATCACTAAACAACTCCACACAGTGAAGTATGTGTCACTGATCACTAAACAACTCCTCACAGTGAAGTATATGTCACTGATCACTAAACAACTCCACACAGTGAAGTATGTGTCACTGATCACTAAACAACTCCACACAGTGAAGTTTGTGTCACTGATCACTAAACAACTCCACACAGTGAAGTTTGTGTCACTGATCACTAAACAACTCCACACAGTGAAGTATATGTCACTGATCACTAAACAACTCCACACAGTGAAGTATGTCACTGATCACTGAACAACTCCTCACAGTGAAGTATATGTCACTGATCACTAAACAACTCCACACAGTGAAGTATATGTCACTGATCACTAAACAACACCTCAGTGAAGTATGTGTCACTGATCACTAAACAACTCCACACAGTGAAGTATATGTCACTGATCACTAAACAACTCCACACAGTGAAGTATGTGTCACTGATCACTAAACAACTCCTCACAGTGAAGTATATGTCACTGATCACTAAACAACTCCACACAGTGAAGTTTGTGTCACTGATCACTAAACAACTCCACACAGTGAAGTTTGTGTCACTGATCACTAAACAACTCCACACAGTGAAGTATATGTCACTGATCACTAAACAACTCCACACAGTGAAGTATGTCACTGATCACTGAACAACTCCTCACAGTGAAGTATATGTCACTGATCACTAAACAACTCCACACAGTGAAGTATGTGTCACATATCACTAAACAACTCCACACAGTGAAGTATGTGTCACTGATCACTAAACAACTCCACACAGTGAAGTGTATGTCACATATCACTAAACAACTCCTCACAGTGAAGTATATGTCACTGATCACTAAACAACACCACACAGTGAAGTATGTGTCACTGATCACTAAACAACTCCATACAGTGAAGTATGTGTCACATATCACTAAACAACTCCACACAGTGAAGTATATGTCACTGATCACTAAACAACTCCTCACAGTGATGTATATGTCACTGATCACTAAACAACTCCTCACAGTGAAGTATATGTCACTGATCACTAAACAACTCCACACAGTGAAGTATGTGTCACTGATCACTAAACAACTCCACACAGTGATGTATATGTCACTGATCACTAAACAACTCCTCACAGTGAAGTATATGTCACTGATCACTAAACAACTCCTCACAGTGAAGTATGTGTCACTGATCACTAAACAACTCCTCACAGTGAAGTATATGTCACTGATCACTGAACAACTCCACACAGTGATGTATATGTCACTGATCACAAAACAACTCCTCACAGTGAAGTATATGTCACTGATCACTAAACAATTCCTCACAGTGAAGTATGTGTCACATATCACTAAACAACTCCTCACAGTGAAGTATATGTCACTGATCACTAAACAACTCCTCACAGTGAAGTATATGTCACTGATCACTAAACAACTCCTCACAGTGAAGTATATGTCACTGATCACTAAACAACTCCACACAGTGAAGTATATGTCACTGATCACTAAACAACACCTCAGTGAAGTATGTGTCACTGATCACTAAACAACTCCACACAGTGAAGTATATGTCACTGATCACTAAACAACTCCACACAGTGAAGTATGTGTCACTGATCACTAAACAACTCCTCACAGTGAAGTATATGTCACTGATAACTAAACAACTCCACACAGTGAAGTTTGTGTCACTGATCACTAAACAACTCCACACAGTGAAGTTTGTGTCACTGATCACTAAACAACTCCACACAGTGAAGTATATGTCACTGATCACTAAACAACTCCACACAGTGAAGTATGTCACTGATCACTGAACAACTCCTCACAGTGAAGTATATGTCACTGATCACTAAACAACACCACACAGTGAAGTATGTGTCACATATCACTAAACAACTCCACACAGTGAAGTATGTGTCACTGATCACTAAACAACTCCACACAGTGAAGTATATGTCACTGATCGCTAAACAACTCCTCACAGTGATGTATATGTCACTGATCACTAAACAACTCCTCACAGTGAAGTATATGTCACTGATCACTAAACAACTCCACACAGTGAAGTATTTGTCACTGATCACTAAACAACTCCACACAGTGATGTATATGTCACTGATCACTAAACAACTTCTCACAGTGAAGTATATGTCACTGATCACTAAACAACTCCTCACAGTGAAGTATGTGTCACTGATCACTAAACAACTCCTCACAGTGAAGTATATGTCACTGATCACTGAACAACTCCACACAGTGAAGTATGTGTCACTGATCACTAAACATCTCCTCACAGTGAAGTATATGTCACTGATCACTAAACAACTCCTCACAGTGAAGTATGTGTCACATATCACTAAACAACTCCTCACAGTGAAGTATATGTCACTGATCACTAAACAACTCCACACAGTGAAGTATATGTCACTGATCACTAAACAACTCCACACAGTGAAGTATGTGTCACATATCACTAAACAACTCCACACAGAAGTATATGTCACTGATCACTAAACAACTCCACACAGTGAAGTATGTGTCACTGATCACTAAACAACTCCACACAGTGAAGTATATGTCACTGATCACTAAACAACTCCTCACAGTGAAGTATATGTCACTGATCACTAAACAACTCCTCACAGTGAAGTATGTGTCACTGATCACTAAACAACACCTCACAGTGAAGTATATGTCACTGATCACTAAACAACACCACACAGTGAAGTATATGTCACTGATCACTAAACAACTCCACACAGTGAAGTATATGTCACTGATCACTAAACAACACCACACAGTGAAGTATATGTCACTGATCACTAAACAACTCCTCACAGTGAAGTATGTGTCACTGATCACTAAACAACTCCACAAAGTGAAGTATATGTCACTGATCACTAAACAACTCCACACAGTGAAGTATGTGTCACTGATCACTAAACAACTCCACACAGTGAAGTTTGTGTCACTGATCACTAAACAACTCCACACAGTGAAGTTTGTGTCACTGATCACTAAACAACTCCACACAGTGAAGTATATGTCACTGATCACTAAACAACTCCACACAGTGAAGTATGTCACTGATCACTGAACAACTCCTCACAGTGAAGTATATGTCACTGATCACTAAACAACTCCACACAGTGAAGTATATGTCACTGATCACTAAACAACACCTCAGTGAAGTATATGTCACTGATCACTAAACAACTCCACACAGTGAAGTATATGTCACTGATCACTAAACAACTCCACACAGTGAAGTATGTGTCACTGATCACTAAACAACTCCTCACAGTGAAGTATATGTCACTGATCACTAAACAACTCCACACAGTGAAGTTTGTGTCACTGATCACTAAACAACTCCACACAGTGAAGTTTGTGTCACTGATCACTAAACAACTCCACACAGTGAAGTATATGTCACTGATCACTAAACAACTCCACACAGTGAAGTATGTCACTGATCACTGAACAACTCCTCACAGTGAAGTATGTGTCACATATCACTAAACAACTCCTCACAGTGAAGTATATGTCACTGATCACTAAACAACTCCTCACAGTGAAGTATATGTCACTGATCACTAAACAACTCCTCACAGTGAAGTATATGTCACTGATCACTAAACAACTCCACACAGTGAAGTATATGTCACTGATCACTAAACAACAACTCAGTGAAGTATGTGTCACTGATCACTAAACAACTCCACACAGTGGAGTATATGTCACTGATCACTAAACAACTCCACACAGTGAAGTATGTGTCACTGATCACTAAACAACTCCTCACAGTGAAGTATATGTCACTGATAACTAAACAACTCCACACAGTGAAGTATATGTCACTGATCACTAAACAACTCCACACAGTGAAGTTTGTGTCACTGATCACTAAACAACTCCACACAGTGAAGTATATGTCACTGATCACTAAACAACTCCACACAGTGAAGTATGTCACTGATCACTGAACAACTCCTCACAGTGAAGTATATGTCACTGATCACTAAACAACTCCACACAGTGAAGTATGTGTCACATATCACTAAACAACTCCACACAGTGAAGTATGTGTCACTGATCACTAAACAACTCCACACAGTGAAGTATATGTCACATATCACTAAACAACTCCTCACAGTGAAGTATATGTCACTGATCACTAAACAACACCACACAGTGAAGTATGTGTCACTGATCACTAAACAACTCCACACAGTGAAGTATGTGTCACATATCACTAAACAACTCCACACAGTGAAGTATATGTCACTGATCACTAAACAACTCCTCACAGTGATGTATATGTCACTGATCACTAAACAACTCCTCACAGTGAAGTATATGTCACTGATCACTAAACAACTCCACACAGTGAAGTATGTGTCACTGATCACGAAACAACTCCACACAGTGATGTATATGTCACTGATCACTAAACAACTCCTCACAGTGAAGTATATGTCACTGATCACTAAACAACTCCTCACAGTGAAGTATGTGTCACTGATCACTAAACAACTCCTCACAGTGAAGTATATGTCACTGATCACTAAACAACTCCACACAGTGATGTATATGTCACTGATCACAAAACAACTCCTCACAGTGAAGTATATGTCACTGATCACTAAACAACTCCACACAGTGAAGTTTGTGTCACTGATCACTAAACAACTCCACACAGTGAAGTATATGTCACTGATCACTAAACAACTCCACACAGTGAAGTATGTCACTGATCACTGAACAACTCCTCACAGTGAAGTATATGTCACTGATCACTAAACAACTCCACACAGTGAAGTATGTGTCACATATCACTAAACAACTCCACACAGTGAAGTATGTGTCACTGATCACTAAACAACTCCACACAGTGAAGTGTATGTCACATATCACTAAACAACTCCTCACAGTGAAGTATATGTCACTGATCACTAAACAACACCACACAATGAAGTATGTGTCACTGATCACTAAACAACTCCACACAGTGAAGTATGTGTCACATATCACTAAACAACTCCACACAGTGAAGTATATGTCACTGATCACTAAACAACACCTCAGTGAAGTATGTGTCACTGATCACTAAACAACTCCACACAGTGAAGTATATGTCACTGATCACTAAACAACTCCACACAGTGAAGTATGTGTCACTGATCACTAAACAACTCCTCACAGTGAAGTATATGTCACTGATCACTAAACAACTCCACACAGTGAAGTTTGTGTCACTGATCACTAAACAACTCCACACAGTGAAGTTTGTGTCACTGATCACTAAACAACTCCACACAGTGAAGTATATGTCACTGATCACTAAACAACTCCACACAGTGAAGTATGTCACTGATCACTGAACAACTCCTCACAGTGAAGTATATGTCACTGATCACTAAACAACTCCACACAGTGAAGTATGTGTCACATATCACTAAACAACTCCACACAGTGAAGTATGTGTCACTGATCACTAAACAACTCCACACAGTGAAGTATATGTCACATATCACTAAACAACTCCTCACAGTGAAGTATATGTCACTGATCACTAAACAACACCACACAGTGAAGTATGTGTCACTGATCACTAAACAACTCCACACAGTGAAGTATGTGTCACATATCACTAAACAACTCCACACAGTGAAGTATATGTCACTGATCACTAAACAACTCCTCACAGTGATGTATATGTCACTGATCACTAAACAACTCCTCACAGTGAAGTATATGTCACTGATCACTAAACAACTCCACACAGTGAAGTATGTGTCACTGATCACGAAACAACTCCACACAGTGATGTATATGTCACTGATCACTAAACAACTCCTCACAGTGAAGTATATGTCACTGATCACTAAACAACTCCTCACAGTGAAGTATGTGTCACTGATCACTAAACAACTCCTCACAGTGAAGTATATGTCACTGATCACTAAACAACTCCACACAGTGATGTATATGTCACTGATCACAAAACAACTCCTCACAGTGAAGTATATGTCACTGATCACTAAACAATTCCTCACAGTGAAGTATGTGTCACATATCACTAAACAACTCCTCACAGTGAAGTATATGTCACTGATCACTAAACAACTCCTCACAGTGAAGTATATGTCACTGATCACTAAACAACTCCTCACAGTGAAGTATGTGTCACATATCACTAAACAACTCCACACAGTGAAGTATATGTCACTGATCACTGAACAACTCCACACAGTGAAGTATATGTCACATATCACTAAACAACTCCACACAGTGAAGTATATGTCACTGATCACTAAACAACTCCACACAGTGAAGTATGTGTCACATATCACTAAACAACTCCACACAGAAGTATATGTCACTGATCACTAAACAACTCCACACAGTGAAGTATGTGTCACTGATCACTAAACAACTCCACACAGTGAAGTATATGTCACTGATCACTAAACAACTCCTCACAGTGAAGTATATGTCACTGATCACTAAACAACTCCTCACAGTGAAGTATGTGTCACTGATCACTAAACAACACCTCACAGTGAAGTATATGTCACTGATCACTAAACAACACCACACAGTGAAGTATATGTCACTGATCACTAAACAACTACACACAGTGAAGTATATGTCACTGATCACTAAACAACACCACACAGTGAAGTATATGTCACTGATCACTAAACAACTCCTCACAGTGAAGTATGTGTCACTGATCACTAAACAACTCCACACAGTGAAGTATATGTCACTGATCACTAAACAACTCCACACAGTGAAGTATGTGTCACATATCACAAAACAACTCCACACAGTGAAGTATATGTCACTGATCACTAAACAACTCCACACAGTGAAGTATGTGTCACTGATCACTAAACAACTCCTCACAGTGAAGTATATGTCACTGATCAATAAAAAACTCCACACAGTGAAGTATATGTCACATATCACTAAACAACTCCTCACAGTGAAGTATATGTCACTGATCACTAAACAACTCCACACAGTGAAGTATGTGTCACTGATCACTAAACAACTCCTCACAGTGAAGTATATGTCACTGATCACTAAACAACTCCACACAGTGAAGTTTGTGTCACTGATCACTAAACAACTCCACACAGTGAAGTTTGTGTCACTGATCACTAAACAACTCCACACAGTGAAGTATATGTCACTGATCACTAAACAACTCCACACAGTGAAGTATGTCACTGATCACTAAACAACTCCTCACAGTGAAGTATATGTCACTGATCACTAAACAACTCCACACAGTGAAGTATGTGTCACATATCACTAAACAACTCCACACAGTGAAGTATGTGTCACTGATCACTAAACAACTCCACACAGTGAAGTATATGTCACTGATCACTAAACAACACCACACAGTGAAGTATGTGTCACTGATCACTAAACAACTCCACACAGTGAAGTATGTGTCACATATCACTAAACAACTCCACACAGTGAAGTATATGTCACTGATCACTGAACAACTCCACACAGTGATGTATATGTCACTGATCACTAAACAACTCCTCACAGTGAAGTATATGTCACTGATCACTAAACAACTCCTCACAGTGAAGTATGTGTCACATATCACTAAACAACTCCTCACAGTGAAGTATATGTCACTGATCACTAAACAACTCCTCACAGTGAAGTATATGTCACTGATCACTAAACAACTCCTCACAGTGAAGTATGTGTCACATATCACTAAACAACTCCACACAGTGAAGTATATGTCACTGATCACTAAACAACTCCACACAGTGAAGTATGTGTCACTGATCACTAAACAACTCCACACAGTGAAGTATATGTCACATATCACTAAACAACTCCACACAGTGAAGTATATGTCACTGATCACTAAACAACTCCTCACAGTGAAGTATATGTCACTGATCACTAAACAACTCCTCACAGTGAAGTATGTGTCACATATCACTAAACAACTCCTCACAGTGAAGTATATGTCACATATCACTAAACAACTCCACACAGTGAAGTATATGTCACTGATCACTAAACAACTCCTCACAGTGAAGTATGTGTCACATATCACTAAACAACTCCTCACAGTGAAGTATGTGTCACTGATCACTGAACAACTCCTCACAGTGAAGTATATGTCACTGATCACTAAAAAACTCCACGCAGTGAAGTATGTGTCACTGATCACTGGACAACTCCTCACAGTGAAGTATATGTCACTGATCACTAAACAACTCCACACAGTGAAGTATGTGTCACTGATCACTAAACAACTCCTCACAGTGAAGTATGTGTCACTGATCACTAAACAACTCTTCACAGTGAAGTATATGTCACTGATCACTAAACAACTCCACACAGTGAAGTATATGTCACTGATCACTAAACAACTCCTCACAGTGAAGTATGTGTCACTGATCACTGAACAACTCCTCACAGTGAAGTATATGTCACTGATCACTAAACAACTCCTCACAGTGAAGTATATGTCACTGATCACTAAACAACTCCTCACAGTGAAGTATGTGTCACATATCACTAAACAACTCCACACAGTGAAGTATATGTCACTGATCACTAAACAACTCCACACAGTGAAGTGTATATCACTGATCACTAAACAACTCCTGACAGTGAAGTATATGTCACTGATCACTGAACAACTCCTCACAGTGAAGTATATGTCACTGATCACTAAACAACTCCTCACAGTGAAGTATGTGTCACTGATCACTAAACAACTCCTCACAGTGAAGTACATGTCACTGATCACTAAACAACTCCACACAGTGAAGTATATGTCACTGATCACTAAACAACTCCACACAGTGAAGTATGTGTCACATATCACTAAACAACTCCACACAGTGAAGTATATGTCACTGATCACTAAACAACTCCACACAGTGAAGTATGTGTCACTGATCACTAAACAACTCCTCACAGTGATGTATATGTCACTGATCACTAAACAACTCCACACAGTGAAGTATATGTCACTGATCACTAAAGAACTCCTCACAGTGAAGTATATGTCACTGATCACTAAACAACTCCACACAGTGAAGTATGTGTCACTGATCACTAAACAACTCCACACAGTGAAGTATATGTCACTGATCACTAAACAACTCCTCACAGTGAAGTATGTGTCACATATCACTAAACAACTCCTCACAGTGAAGTATATGTCACTGATCACTAAACAACTCCACACAGTGAAGTATGTGTCACTGATCACTAAACAACTCCACACAGTGAAGTATGTGTCACATATCACTAAACAACTCCACACAGTGAAGTATGTGTCACTGATCACTAAACAACTCCACACAGTGAAGTATATGTCACTGATCACTGAACAACTCCACACAGTGAAGTATATGTCACATATCACTAAACAACTCCACACAGTGAAGTATATGTCACTGATCACTAAACAACTCCACACAGTGAAGTATGTGTCACATATCACTAAACAACTCCACACAGAAGTATATGTCACTGATCACTAAACAACTCCACACAGTGAAGTATGTGTCACTGATCACTAAACAACTCCACACAGTGAAGTATATGTCACTGATCACTAAACAACTCCTCACAGTGAAGTATATGTCACTGATCACTAAACAACTCCTCACAGTGAAGTATGTGTCACTGATCACTAAACAACACCTCACAGTGAAGTATATGTCACTGATCACTAAACAACACCACACAGTGAAGTATATGTCACTGATCACTAAACAACTCCACACAGTGAAGTATATGTCACTGATCACTAAACAACACCACACAGTGAAGTATATGTCACTGATCACTAAACAACTCCTCACAGTGAAGTATGTGTCACTGATCACTAAACAACTCCACAAAGTGAAGTATATGTCACTGATCACTAAACAACTCCACACAGTGAAGTATGTGTCACTGATCACTAAACAACTCCTCACAGTGAAGTATGTGTCACTGATCACTAAACAACTCCACACAGTGAAGTATGTGTCACTGATCACTAAACAACTCCTCACAGTGAAGTATATGTCACTGATCACTAAACAACTCCACACAGTGAAGTATGTGTCACTGATCACTAAACAACTCCACACAGTGAAGTTTGTGTCACTGATCACTAAACAACTCCACACAGTGAAGTTTGTGTCACTGATCACTAAACAACTCCACACAGTGAAGTATATGTCACTGATCACTAAACAACTCCACACAGTGAAGTATGTGTCACTGATCACTAAACAACTCCTCACAGTGAAGTATATGTCACTGATCACTAAACAACTCCACACAGTGAAGTTTGTGTCACTGATCACTAAACAACTCCACACAGTGAAGTTTGTGTCACTGATCACTAAACAACTCCACACAGTGAAGTATATGTCACTGATCACTAAACAACTCCACACAGTGAAGTATGTCACTGATCACTGAACAACTCCTCACAGTGAAGTATATGTCACTGATCACTAAACAACTCCACACAGTGAAGTATGTGTCACATATCACTAAACAACTCCACACAGTGAAGTATGTGTCACTGATCACTAAACAACTCCACACAGTGAAGTGTATGTCACATATCACTAAACAACTCCTCACAGTGAAGTATATGTCACTGATCACTAAACAACACCACACAGTGAAGTATGTGTCACTGATCACTAAACAACTCCACACAGTGAAGTATGTGTCACATATCACTAAACAACTCCTCACAGTGAAGTATATGTCACTGATCACTAAACAACTCCACACAGTGAAGTATGTGTCACTGATCACTAAACAACTCCACACAGTGAAGTATGTGTCACATATCACTAAACAACTCCACACAGTGAAGTATGTGTCACTGATCACTAAACAACTCCACACAGTGAAGTATATGTCACTGATCACTGAACAACTCCACACAGTGAAGTATATGTCACATATCACTAAACAACTCCACACAGTGAAGTATATGTCACTGATCACTAAACAACTCCACACAGTGAAGTATGTGTCACATATCACTAAACAACTCCACACAGAAGTATATGTCACTGATCACTAAACAACTCCACACAGTGAAGTATGTGTCACTGATCACTAAACAACTCCACACAGTGAAGTATATGTCACTGATCACTAAACAACTCCTCACAGTGAAGTATATGTCACTGATCACTAAACAACTCCTCACAGTGAAGTATGTGTCACTGATCACTAAACAACACCTCACAGTGAAGTATATGTCACTGATCACTAAACAACACCACACAGTGAAGTATATGTCACTGATCACTAAACAACTCCACACAGTGAAGTATATGTCACTGATCACTAAACAACACCACACAGTGAAGTATATGTCACTGATCACTAAACAACTCCTCACAGTGAAGTATGTGTCACTGATCACTAAACAACTCCACAAAGTGAAGTATATGTCACTGATCACTAAACAACTCCACACAGTGAAGTATGTGTCACTGATCACTAAACAACTCCTCACAGTGAAGTATGTGTCACTGATCACTAAACAACTCCACACAGTGAAGTATGTGTCACTGATCACTAAACAACTCCTCACAGTGAAGTATATGTCACTGATCACTAAACAACTCCACACAGTGAAGTATGTGTCACTGATCACTAAACAACTCCACACAGTGAAGTTTGTGTCACTGATCACTAAACAACTCCACACAGTGAAGTTTGTGTCACTGATCACTAAACAACTCCACACAGTGAAGTATATGTCACTGATCACTAAACAACTCCACACAGTGAAGTATGTCACTGATCACTGAACAACTCCTCACAGTGAAGTATATGTCACTGATCACTAAACAACTCCACACAGTGAAGTATATGTCACTGATCACTAAACAACACCTCAGTGAAGTATGTGTCACTGATCACTAAACAACTCCACACAGTGAAGTATATGTCACTGATCACTAAACAACTCCACACAGTGAAGTATGTGTCACTGATCACTAAACAACTCCTCACAGTGAAGTATATGTCACTGATCACTAAACAACTCCACACAGTGAAGTTTGTGTCACTGATCACTAAACAACTCCACACAGTGAAGTTTGTGTCACTGATCACTAAACAACTCCACACAGTGAAGTATATGTCACTGATCACTAAACAACTCCACACAGTGAAGTGTATGTCACATATCACTAAACAACTCCTCACAGTGAAGTATATGTCACTGATCACTAAACAACACCACACAGTGAAGTATGTGTCACTGATCACTAAACAACTCCACACAGTGAAGTATGTGTCACATATCACTAAACAACTCCACACAGTGAAGTATATGTCACTGATCACTAAACAACTCCTCACAGTGATGTATATGTCACTGATCACTAAACAACTCCTCACAGTGAAGTATATGTCACTGATCACTAAACAACTCCACACAGTGAAGTATGTGTCACTGATCACTAAACAACTCCACACAGTGATGTATATGTCACTGATCACTAAACAACTCCTCACAGTGAAGTATATGTCACTGATCACTAAACAACTCCTCACAGTGAAGTATGTGTCACTGATCACTAAACAACTCCTCACAGTGAAGTATATGTCACTGATCACTGAACAACTCCACACAGTGATGTATATGTCACTGATCACAAAACAACTCCTCACAGTGAAGTATATGTCACTGATCACTAAACAATTCCTCACAGTGAAGTATGTGTCACATATCACTAAACAACTCCTCACAGTGAAGTATATGTCACTGATCACTAAACAACTCCTCACAGTGAAGTATATGTCACTGATCACTAAACAACTCCTCACAGTGAAGTATATGTCACTGATCACTAAACAACTCCACACAGTGAAGTATATGTCACTGATCACTAAACAACACCTCAGTGAAGTATGTGTCACTGATCACTAAACAACTCCACACAGTGAAGTATATGTCACTGATCACTAAACAACTCCACACAGTGAAGTATGTGTCACTGATCACTAAACAACTCCTCACAGTGAAGTATATGTCACTGATAACTAAACAACTCCACACAGTGAAGTTTGTGTGACTGATCACTAAACAACTCCACACAGTGAAGTTTGTGTCACTGATCACTAAACAACTCCACACAGTGAAGTATATGTCACTGATCACTAAACAACTCCACACAGTGAAGTATGTCACTGATCACTGAACAACTCCTCACAGTGAAGTATATGTCACTGATCACTAAACAACTCCACACAGTGAAGTATGTGTCACATATCACTAAACAACTCCACACAGTGAAGTATGTGTCACTGATCACTAAACAACTCCACACAGTGAAGTATATGTCACTGATCGCTAAACAACTCCTCACAGTGATGTATATGTCACTGATCACTAAACAACTCCTCACAGTGAAGTATATGTCACTGATCACTAAACAACTCCACACAGTGAAGTATTTGTCACTGATCACTAAACAACTCCACACAGTGATGTATATGTCACTGATCACTAAACAACTCCTCACAGTGAAGTATATGTCACTGATCACTAAACAACTCCTCACAGTGAAGTATGTGTCACTGATCACTAAACAACTCCTCACAGTGAAGTATATGTCACTGATCACTGAACAACTCCACACAGTGAAGTATGTGTCACTGATCACTAAACATCTCCTCACAGTGAAGTATATGTCACTGATCACTAAACAACTCCTCACAGTGAAGTATGTGTCACATATCACTAAACAACTCCTCACAGTGAAGTATATGTCACTGATCACTAAACAACTCCTCACAGTGAAGTATATGTCACTGATCACTAAACAACTCCTCACAGTGAAGTATGTGTCACATATCACTAAACAACTCCACACAGTGAAGTATGTGTCACTGATCACTAAACAACTCCACACAGTGAAGTATATGTCACTGATCACTGAACAACTCCACACAGTGAAGTATATGTCACATATCACTAAACAACTCCACACAGTGAAGTATATGTCACTGATCACTAAACAACTCCACACAGTGAAGTATGTGTCACATATCACTAAACAACTCCACACAGAAGTATATGTCACTGATCACTAAACAACTCCACACAGTGAAGTATGTGTCACTGATCACTAAACAACTCCACACAGTGAAGTATATGTCACTGATCACTAAACAACTCCTCACAGTGAAGTATATGTCACTGATCACTAAACAACTCCTCACAGTGAAGTATGTGTCACTGATCACTAAACAACACCTCACAGTGAAGTATATGTCACTGATCACTAAACAACACCACACAGTGAAGTATATGTCACTGATCACTAAACAACTCCACACAGTGAAGTATATGTCACTGATCACTAAACAACACCACACAGTGAAGTATATGTCACTGATCACTAAACAACTCCTCACAGTGAAGTATGTGTCACTGATCACTAAACAACTCCACAAAGTGAAGTATATGTCACTGATCACTAAACAACTCCACACAGTGAAGTATGTGTCACTGATCACTAAACAACTCCACACAGTGAAGTTTGTGTCACTGATCACTAAACAACTCCACACAGTGAAGTTTGTGTCACTGATCACTAAACAACTCCACACAGTGAAGTATATGTCACTGATCACTAAACAACTCCACACAGTGAAGTATGTCACTGATCACTGAACAACTCCTCACAGTGAAGTATATGTCACTGATCACTAAACAACTCCACACAGTGAAGTATATGTCACTGATCACTAAACAACACCTCAGTGAAGTATGTGTCACTGATCACTAAACAACTCCACACAGTGAAGTATATGTCACTGATCACTAAACAACTCCACACAGTGAAGTATGTGTCACTGATCACTAAACAACTCCTCACAGTGAAGTATATGTCACTGATCACTAAACAACTCCACACAGTGAAGTTTGTGTCACTGATCACTAAACAACTCCACACAGTGAAGTTTGTGTCACTGATCACTAAACAACTCCACACAGTGAAGTATATGTCACTGATCACTAAACAACTCCACACAGTGAAGTATGTCACTGATCACTGAACAACTCCTCACAGTGAAGTATGTGTCACATATCACTAAACAACTCCTCACAGTGAAGTATATGTCACTGATCACTAAACAACTCCTCACAGTGAAGTATATGTCACTGATCACTAAACAACTCCTCACAGTGAAGTATATGTCACTGATCACTAAACAACTCCACACAGTGAAGTATATGTCACTGATCACTAAACAACAACTCAGTGAAGTATGTGTCACTGATCACTAAACAACTCCACACAGTGGAGTATATGTCACTGATCACTAAACAACTCCACACAGTGAAGTATGTGTCACTGATCACTAAACAACTCCTCACAGTGAAGTATATGTCACTGATAACTAAACAACTCCACACAGTGAAGTATATGTCACTGATCACTAAACAACTCCACACAGTGAAGTTTGTGTCACTGATCACTAAACAACTCCACACAGTGAAGTATATGTCACTGATCACTAAACAACTCCACACAGTGAAGTATGTCACTGATCACTGAACAACTCCTCACAGTGAAGTATATGTCACTGATCACTAAACAACTCCACACAGTGAAGTATGTGTCACATATCACTAAACAACTCCACACAGTGAAGTATGTGTCACTGATCACTAAACAACTCCACACAGTGAAGTGTATGTCACATATCACTAAACAACTCCTCACAGTGAAGTATATGTCACTGATCACTAAACAACACCACACAGTGAAGTATGTGTCACTGATCACTAAACAACTCCACACAGTGAAGTATGTGTCACATATCACTAAACAACTCCACACAGTGAAGTATATGTCACTGATCACTAAACAACACCTCAGTGAAGTATGTGTCACTGATCACTAAACAACTCCGCACAGTGAAGTATATGTCACTGATCACTAAACAACTCCACACAGTGAAGTATGTGTCACTGATCACTAAACAACTCCTCACAGTGAAGTATATGTCACTGATCACTAAACAACTCCACACAGTGAAGTTTGTGTCACTGATCACTAAACAACTCCACACAGTGAAGTTTGTGTCACTGATCACTAAACAACTCCACACAGTGAAGTATATGTCACTGATCACTAAACAACTCCACACAGTGAAGTATGTCACTGATCACTGAACAACTCCTCACAGTGAAGTATATGTCACTGATCACTAAACAACTCCACACAGTGAAGTATGTGTCACATATCACTAAACAACTCCACACAGTGAAGTATGTGTCACTGATCACTAAACAACTCCACACAGTGAAGTGTATGTCACATATCACTAAACAACTCCTCACAGTGAAGTATATGTCACTGATCACTAAACAACACCACACAGTGAAGTATGTGTCACTGATCACTAAACAACTCCACACAGTGAAGTATGTGTCACATATCACTAAACAACTCCACACAGTGAAGTATATGTCACTGATCACTAAACAACTCCTCACAGTGATGTATATGTCACTGATCACTAAACAACTCCTCACAGTGAAGTATATGTCACTGATCACTAAACAACTCCACACAGTGAAGTATGTGTCACTGATCACTAAACAACTCCACACAGTGATGTATATGTCACTGATCACTAAACAACTCCTCACAGTGAAGTATATGTCACTGATCACTAAACAACTCCTCACAGTGAAGTATGTGTCACTGATCACTAAACAACTCCTCACAGTGAAGTATATGTCACTGATCACTGAACAACTCCACACAGTGATGTATATGTCACTGATCACAAAACAACTCCTCACAGTGAAGTATATGTCACTGATCACTAAACAATTCCTCACAGTGAAGTATGTGTCACATATCACTAAACAACTCCTCACAGTGAAGTATATGTCACTGATCACTAAACAACTCCTCACAGTGAAGTATATGTCACTGATCACTAAACAACTCCTCACAGTGAAGTATGTGTCACATATCACTAAACAACTCCACACAGTGAAGTATATGTCACTGATCACTGAACAACTCCACACAGTGAAGTATATGTCACATATCACTAAACAACTCCACACAGTGAAGTATATGTCACTGATCACTAAACAACTCCACACAGTGAAGTATGTGTCACATATCACTAAACAACTCCACACAGAAGTATATGTCACTGATCACTAAACAACTCCACACAGTGAAGTATGTGTCACTGATCACTAAACAACTCCACACAGTGAAGTATATGTCACTGATCACTAAACAACTCCTCACAGTGAAGTATATGTCACTGATCACTAAACAACTCCTCACAGTGAAGTATGTGTCACTGATCACTAAACAACACCTCACAGTGAAGTATATGTCACTGATCACTAAACAACACCACACAGTGAAGTATATGTCACTGATCACTAAACAACTACACACAGTGAAGTATATGTCACTGATCACTAAACAACACCACACAGTGAAGTATATGTCACTGATCACTAAACAACTCCTCACAGTGAAGTATGTGTCACTGATCACTAAACAACTCCACACAGTGAAGTATATGTCACTGATCACTAAACAACTCCACACAGTGAAGTATGTGTCACATATCACAAAACAACTCCACACAGTGAAGTATATGTCACTGATCACTAAACAACTCCACACAGTGAAGTATGTGTCACTGATCACTAAACAACTCCTCACAGTGAAGTATATGTCACTGATCAATAAAAAACTCCACACAGTGAAGTATATGTCACATATCACTAAACAACTCCTCACAGTGAAGTATATGTCACTGATCACTAAACAACTCCACACAGTGAAGTATGTGTCACTGATCACTAAACAACTCCACACAGTGAAGTATGTGTCACATATCACTAAACAACTCCACACAGTGAAGTATATGTCACTGATCACTGAACAACTCCACACAGTGATGTATATGTCACTGATCACTAAACAACTCCTCACAGTGAAGTATATGTCACTGATCACTAAACAACTCCTCACAGTGAAGTATGTGTCACATATCACTAAACAACTCCTCACAGTGAAGTATATGTCACTGATCACTAAACAACTCCTCACAGTGAAGTATATGTCACTGATCACTAAACAACTCCTCACAGTGAAGTATGTGTCACATATCACTAAACAACTCCACACAGTGAAGTATATGTCACTGATCACTAAACAACTCCACACAGTGAAGTATGTGTCACTGATCACTAAACAACTCCACACAGTGAAGTATATGTCACATATCACTAAACAACTCCACACAGTGAAGTATATGTCACTGATCACTAAACAACTCCTCACAGTGAAGTATATGTCACTGATCACTAAACAACTCCTCACAGTGAAGTATGTGTCACATATCACTAAACAACTCCTCACAGTGAAGTATATGTCACATATCACTAAACAACTCCACACAGTGAAGTATATGTCACTGATCACTAAACAACTCCTCACAGTGAAGTATGTGTCACATATCACTAAACAACTCCTCACAGTGAAGTATGTGTCACTGATCACTGAACAACTCCTCACAGTGAAGTATATGTCACTGATCACTAAAAAACTCCACGCAGTGAAGTATGTGTCACTGATCACTGGACAACTCCTCACAGTGAAGTATATGTCACTGATCACTAAACAACTCCACACAGTGAAGTATGTGTCACTGATCACTAAACAACTCCTCACAGTGAAGTATGTGTCACTGATCACTAAACAACTCCACACAGTGAAGTATATGTCACTGATCACTAAACAACTCCACACAGTGAAGTATATGTCACTGATCACTAAACAACTCCTCACAGTGAAGTATGTGTCACTGATCACTGAACAACTCCTCACAGTGAAGTATATGTCACTGATCACTAAACAACTCCTCACAGTGAAGTATATGTCACTGATCACTAAACAACTCCTCACAGTGAAGTATGTGTCACATATCACTAAACAACTCCACACAGTGAAGTATATGTCACTGATCACTAAACAACTCCACACAGTGAAGTGTATATCACTGATCACTAAACAACTCCTGACAGTGAAGTATATGTCACTGATCACTGAACAACTCCTCACAGTGAAGTATATGTCACTGATCACTAAACAACTCCTCACAGTGAAGTATGTGTCACTGATCACTAAACAACTCCTCACAGTGAAGTACATGTCACTGATCACTAAACAACTCCACACAGTGAAGTATATGTCACTGATCACTAAACAACTCCACACAGTGAAGTATGTGTCACATATCACTAAACAACTCCACACAGTGAAGTATATGTCACTGATCACTAAACAACTCCACACAGTGAAGTATGTGTCACTGATCACTAAACAACTCCTCACAGTGATGTATATGTCACTGATCACTAAACAACTCCACACAGTGAAGTATATGTCACTGATCACTAAAGAACTCCTCACAGTGAAGTATATGTCACTGATCACTAAACAACTCCACACAGTGAAGTATGTGTCACTGATCACTAAACAACTCCACACAGTGAAGTATATGTCACTGATCACTAAACAACTCCTCACAGTGAAGTATGTGTCACATATCACTAAACAACTCCTCACAGTGAAGTATATGTCACTGATCACTAAACAACTCCACACAGTGAAGTATGTGTCACTGATCACTAAACAACTCCACACAGTGAAGTATATGTCACTGATCACTAAACAACTCCTCACAGTGAAGTATATGTCACTGATCACTAAACAACTCCACACAGTGAAGTATGTGTCACATATCACTAAACAACTCCTCAGTGAAGTATCTGTCACTGATCACTAAACAACTCCTCAGTGAAGTATGTGTCACTGAGCACTAAACAACTCCTCACAGTGAAGTATGTGTCACATATCACTAAACAACTCCTCAGTGAAGTATGTGTCACTGATCACTAAACAACTCCTCACAGTGAAGTATATGTCACTGATCACTAAACAACTCCTCACAGTGAAGTATGTGTCACATATCACTAAACAACTCCTCAGTGAAGTATATGTCACATATCACTAAACAACTCCTCACAGTGAAGTATGTGTCACTGAGCACTAAACAACTCCACACAGTGATGTATATGTCACTGATCACTAAACAACTCCTCAGTGAAGTATATGTCACATATCACGAAACAACTCCTCACAGTGAAGTATATGTCACTGATCACTAAACAACTCCTCACAGTGAAGTATGTGTCACATATCACTAAACAACTCCTCACAGTGAAGTATATGTCACATATCACTAAACAACTCCTCACAGTGAAGTATATGTCACTGATCACTAAACAACTCCTCACAGTGAAGTATGTGTCACATATCACTAAACAACTCCTCAGTGAAGTATATGTCACATATCACTAAACAACTCCTCACAGTGAAGTATGTGTCACTGAGCACTAAACAACTCCACACAGTGATGTATATGTCACTGATCACTAAACAACTCCTCAGTGAAGTATATGTCACATATCACTAAACAACTCCTCACAGTGAAGTATGTGTCACTGAGCACTAAACAACTCCTCACAGTGAAGTATGTGTCACTGATCACTAAACAACTCCTCACAGTGAAGTATATGTCACTGATCACTAAACAACTCCACACAGTGAAGTATATGTCACATATCACTAAACAACTCCTCACAGTGAAGTATATGTCACTGAGCACTAAACAACTCCTCACAGTGAAGTATGTGTCACTGATCACTAAACAACTCCTCACAGTGAAGTATATGTCACTGATCACTAAACAACTCCACACAGTGAAGTATATGTCACATATCACTAAACAACTCCACACAGTGAAGTATATGTCACTGATCACTAAACAACTCCTCACAGTGAAGTATATGTCACTGATCACTAAACAACTCCTCACAGTGAAGTACATGTCACATATCACTAAACAACTCCTCACAGTGAAGTATATGTCACTGATCACTAAACAACTCCTCACAGTGAAGTATATGTCACATATCACTAAACAACTCCACACAGTGAAGTATATGTCACTGATCACTAAACAACTCCTCACAGTGAAGTATATGTCACATATCACTAAACAACTCCACACAGTGAAGTATATGTCACTGATCACTAAACAACTCCTCACAGTGAAGTATATGTCACATATCACTAAACAACTCCTCACAGTGAAGTGTGTGTCACATATCACTAAACAACTCCACACAGTGAAGTGCGTGTCACTGATCACTAAACAACTCCTCACAGTGAAGTATATGTCACTGATCACTAAACAACTCCACACAGTGAAGTATATGTCACTGATCACTAAACAACTCCTCACAGTGAAGTATGTGTCACTGATCACTAAACAACTCCTCACAGTGAAGTATATGTCACTGATCACTAAACAACTCCTCACAGTGAAGTATATGTCACTGATCACTAAACAACTCCACACAGTGAAGTATATGTCACATATCACTAAACAACTCCTCACAGTGAAGTATGTGTCACTGATCACTAAACAACTCCTCACAGTGAAGTATATGTCACATATCACTAAACAACTCCACACAGTGAAGTGTATATCACTGATCACTAAACAACTCCTGACAGTGAAGTATATGTCACTGATCACTGAACAACTCCTCACAGTGAAGTATATGTCACTGATCACTAAACAACTCCTCACAGTGAAGTATGTGTCACTGATCACTAAACAACTCCTCACAGTGAAGTACATGTCACTGATCACTAAACAACTCCACACAGTGAAGTATATGTCACTGATCACTAAACAACTCCACACAGTGAAGTATGTGTCACATATCACTAAACAACTCCACACAGTGAAGTATATGTCACTGATCACTAAACAACTCCACACAGTGAAGTATGTGTCACTGATCACTAAACAACTCCTCACAGTGATGTATATGTCACTGATCACTAAACAACTCCACACAGTGAAGTATATGTCACTGATCACTAAAGAACTCCTCACAGTGAAGTATATGTCACTGATCACTAAACAACTCCACACAGTGAAGTATGTGTCACTGATCACTAAACAACTCCACACAGTGAAGTATATGTCACTGATCACTAAACAACTCCTCACAGTGAAGTATGTGTCACATATCACTAAACAACTCCTCACAGTGAAGTATATGTCACTGATCACTAAACAACTCCACACAGTGAAGTATGTGTCACTGATCACTAAACAACTCCACACAGTGAAGTATATGTCACTGATCACTAAACAACTCCTCACAGTGAAGTATATGTCACTGATCACTAAACAACTCCACACAGTGAAGTATGTGTCACATATCACTAAACAACTCCTCAGTGAAGTATCTGTCACTGATCACTAAACAACTCCTCAGTGAAGTATGTGTCACTGAGCACTAAACAACTCCTCACAGTGAAGTATGTGTCACATATCACTAAACAACTCCTCAGTGAAGTATGTGTCACTGATCACTAAACAACTCCTCACAGTGAAGTATATGTCACTGATCACTAAACAACTCCTCACAGTGAAGTATGTGTCACATATCACTAAACAACTCCTCAGTGAAGTATATGTCACATATCACTAAACAACTCCTCACAGTGAAGTATGTGTCACTGAGCACTAAACAACTCCACACAGTGATGTATATGTCACTGATCACTAAACAACTCCTCAGTGAAGTATATGTCACATATCACGAAACAACTCCTCACAGTGAAGTATATGTCACTGATCACTAAACAACTCCTCACAGTGAAGTATGTGTCACATATCACTAAACAACTCCTCACAGTGAAGTATATGTCACATATCACTAAACAACTCCTCACAGTGAAGTATATGTCACTGATCACTAAACAACTCCTCACAGTGAAGTATGTGTCACATATCACTAAACAACTCCTCAGTGAAGTATATGTCACATATCACTAAACAACTCCTCACAGTGAAGTATGTGTCACTGAGCACTAAACAACTCCACACAGTGATGTATATGTCACTGATCACTAAACAACTCCTCAGTGAAGTATATGTCACATATCACTAAACAACTCCTCACAGTGAAGTATGTGTCACTGAGCACTAAACAACTCCTCACAGTGAAGTATGTGTCACTGATCACTAAACAACTCCTCACAGTGAAGTATGTGTCACTGATCACTAAACAACTCCTCACAGTGAAGTATATGTCACATATCACTAAACAACTCCACACAGTGAAGTATATGTCACTGATCACTAAACAACTCCTCACAGTGAAGTATATGTCACATATCACTAAACAACTCCACACAGTGAAGTATATGTCACTGATCACTAAACAACTCCTCACAGTGAAGTATATGTCACATATCACTAAACAACTCCTCACAGTGAAGTGTGTGTCACATATCACTAAACAACTCCACACAGTGAAGTGCGTGTCACTGATCACTAAACAACTCCTCACAGTGAAGTATATGTCACTGATCACTAAACAACTCCACACAGTGAAGTATATGTCACTGATCACTAAACAACTCCTCACAGTGAAGTATGTGTCACTGATCACTAAACAACTCCTCACAGTGAAGTATATGTCACTGATCACTAAACAACTCCTCACAGTGAAGTATATGTCACTGATCACTAAACAACTCCACACAGTGAAGTATATGTCACATATCACTAAACAACTCCTCACAGTGAAGTATGTGTCACTGATCACTAAACAACTCCTCACAGTGAAGTATATGTCACATATCACTAAACAACTCCACACAGTGAAGTGTATATCACTGATCACTAAACAACTCCTGACAGTGAAGTATATGTCACTGATCACTGAACAACTCCTCACAGTGAAGTATATGTCACTGATCACTAAACAACTCCTCACAGTGAAGTATGTGTCACTGATCACTAAACAACTCCTCACAGTGAAGTACATGTCACTGATCACTAAACAACTCCACACAGTGAAGTATATGTCACTGATCACTAAACAACTCCACACAGTGAAGTATGTGTCACATATCACTAAACAACTCCACACAGTGAAGTATATGTCACTGATCACTAAACAACTCCACACAGTGAAGTATGTGTCACTGATCACTAAACAACTCCTCACAGTGATGTATATGTCACTGATCACTAAACAACTCCACACAGTGAAGTATATGTCACTGATCACTAAAGAACTCCTCACAGTGAAGTATATGTCACTGATCACTAAACAACTCCACACAGTGAAGTATGTGTCACTGATCACTAAACAACTCCACACAGTGAAGTATATGTCACTGATCACTAAACAACTCCTCACAGTGAAGTATGTGTCACATATCACTAAACAACTCCTCACAGTGAAGTATATGTCACTGATCACTAAACAACTCCACACAGTGAAGTATGTGTCACTGATCACTAAACAACTCCACACAGTGAAGTATATGTCACTGATCACTAAACAACTCCTCACAGTGAAGTATATGTCACTGATCACTAAACAACTCCACACAGTGAAGTATGTGTCACATATCACTAAACAACTCCTCAGTGAAGTATCTGTCACTGATCACTAAACAACTCCTCAGTGAAGTATGTGTCACTGAGCACTAAACAACTCCTCACAGTGAAGTATGTGTCACATATCACTAAACAACTCCTCAGTGAAGTATGTGTCACTGATCACTAAACAACTCCTCACAGTGAAGTATATGTCACTGATCACTAAACAACTCCTCACAGTGAAGTATGTGTCACATATCACTAAACAACTCCTCAGTGAAGTATATGTCACATATCACTAAACAACTCCTCACAGTGAAGTATGTGTCACTGAGCACTAAACAACTCCACACAGTGATGTATATGTCACTGATCACTAAACAACTCCTCAGTGAAGTATATGTCACATATCACGAAACAACTCCTCACAGTGAAGTATATGTCACTGATCACTAAACAACTCCTCACAGTGAAGTATGTGTCACATATCACTAAACAACTCCTCACAGTGAAGTATATGTCACATATCACTAAACAACTCCTCACAGTGAAGTATATGTCACTGATCACTAAACAACTCCTCACAGTGAAGTATGTGTCACATATCACTAAACAACTCCTCAGTGAAGTATATGTCACATATCACTAAACAACTCCTCACAGTGAAGTATGTGTCACTGAGCACTAAACAACTCCACACAGTGATGTATATGTCACTGATCACTAAACAACTCCTCAGTGAAGTATATGTCACATATCACTAAACAACTCCTCACAGTGAAGTATGTGTCACTGAGCACTAAACAACTCCTCACAGTGAAGTATGTGTCACTGATCACTAAACAACTCCTCACAGTGAAGTATGTGTCACTGATCACTAAACAACTCCTCACAGTGAAGTATATGTCACATATCACTAAACAACTCCACACAGTGAAGTATATGTCACTGATCACTAAACAACTCCTCACAGTGAAGTATATGTCACATATCACTAAACAACTCCACACAGTGAAGTATATGTCACTGATCACTAAACAACTCCTCACAGTGAAGTATATGTCACATATCACTAAACAACTCCTCACAGTGAAGTGTGTGTCACATATCACTAAACAACTCCACACAGTGAAGTGCGTGTCACTGATCACTAAACAACTCCTCACAGTGAAGTATATGTCACTGATCACTAAACAACTCCACACAGTGAAGTATATGTCACTGATCACTAAACAACTCCTCACAGTGAAGTATGTGTCACTGATCACTAAACAACTCCTCACAGTGAAGTATATGTCACTGATCACTAAACAACTCCTCACAGTGAAGTATATGTCACTGATCACTAAACAACTCCACACAGTGAAGTATATGTCACATATCACTAAACAACTCCTCACAGTGAAGTATGTGTCACTGATCACTAAACAACTCCTCACAGTGAAGTATATGTCACATATCACTAAACAACTCCACACAGTGAAGTGTATATCACTGATCACTAAACAACTCCTGACAGTGAAGTATATGTCACTGATCACTGAACAACTCCTCACAGTGAAGTATATGTCACTGATCACTAAACAACTCCTCACAGTGAAGTATGTGTCACTGATCACTAAACAACTCCTCACAGTGAAGTACATGTCACTGATCACTAAACAACTCCACACAGTGAAGTATATGTCACTGATCACTAAACAACTCCACACAGTGAAGTATGTGTCACATATCACTAAACAACTCCACACAGTGAAGTATATGTCACTGATCACTAAACAACTCCACACAGTGAAGTATGTGTCACTGATCACTAAACAACTCCTCACAGTGATGTATATGTCACTGATCACTAAACAACTCCACACAGTGAAGTATATGTCACTGATCACTAAAGAACTCCTCACAGTGAAGTATATGTCACTGATCACTAAACAACTCCACACAGTGAAGTATGTGTCACTGATCACTAAACAACTCCACACAGTGAAGTATATGTCACTGATCACTAAACAACTCCTCACAGTGAAGTATGTGTCACATATCACTAAACAACTCCTCACAGTGAAGTATATGTCACTGATCACTAAACAACTCCACACAGTGAAGTATGTGTCACTGATCACTAAACAACTCCACACAGTGAAGTATATGTCACTGATCACTAAACAACTCCTCACAGTGAAGTATATGTCACTGATCACTAAACAACTCCACACAGTGAAGTATGTGTCACATATCACTAAACAACTCCTCAGTGAAGTATCTGTCACTGATCACTAAACAACTCCTCAGTGAAGTATGTGTCACTGAGCACTAAACAACTCCTCACAGTGAAGTATGTGTCACATATCACTAAACAACTCCTCAGTGAAGTATGTGTCACTGATCACTAAACAACTCCTCACAGTGAAGTATATGTCACTGATCACTAAACAACTCCTCACAGTGAAGTATGTGTCACATATCACTAAACAACTCCTCAGTGAAGTATATGTCACATATCACTAAACAACTCCTCACAGTGAAGTATGTGTCACTGAGCACTAAACAACTCCACACAGTGATGTATATGTCACTGATCACTAAACAACTCCTCAGTGAAGTATATGTCACATATCACGAAACAACTCCTCACAGTGAAGTATATGTCACTGATCACTAAACAACTCCTCACAGTGAAGTATGTGTCACATATCACTAAACAACTCCTCACAGTGAAGTATATGTCACATATCACTAAACAACTCCTCACAGTGAAGTATATGTCACTGATCACTAAACAACTCCTCACAGTGAAGTATGTGTCACATATCACTAAACAACTCCTCAGTGAAGTATATGTCACATATCACTAAACAACTCCTCACAGTGAAGTATGTGTCACTGAGCACTAAACAACTCCACACAGTGATGTATATGTCACTGATCACTAAACAACTCCTCAGTGAAGTATATGTCACATATCACTAAACAACTCCTCACAGTGAAGTATGTGTCACTGAGCACTAAACAACTCCTCACAGTGAAGTATGTGTCACTGATCACTAAACAACTCCTCACAGTGAAGTATGTGTCACTGATCACTAAACAACTCCTCACAGTGAAGTATATGTCACTGATCACTAAACAACTCCACACAGTGAAGTATATGTCACATATCACTAAACAACTCCACACAGTGAAGTATATGTCACTGATCACTAAACAACTCCTCACAGTGAAGTATATGTCACTGATCACTAAACAACTCCTCACAGTGAAGTACATGTCACATATCACTAAACAACTCCTCACAGTGAAGTATATGTCACTGATCACTAAACAACTCCTCACAGTGAAGTATATGTCACATATCACTAAACAACTCCACACAGTGAAGTATATGTCACTGATCACTAAACAACTCCTCACAGTGAAGTATATGTCACATATCACTAAACAACTCCACACAGTGAAGTATATGTCACTGATCACTAAACAACTCCTCACAGTGAAGTATATGTCACATATCACTAAACAACTCCTCACAGTGAAGTGTGTGTCACATATCACTAAACAACTCCACACAGTGAAGTGCGTGTCACTGATCACTAAACAACTCCTCACAGTGAAGTATATGTCACTGATCACTAAACAACTCCACACAGTGAAGTATATGTCACTGATCACTAAACAACTCCTCACAGTGAAGTATGTGTCACTGATCACTAAACAACTCCTCACAGTGAAGTATATGTCACTGATCACTAAACAACTCCTCACAGTGAAGTATATGTCACTGATCACTAAACAACTCCACACAGTGAAGTATATGTCACATATCACTAAACAACTCCTCACAGTGAAGTATGTGTCACTGATCACTAAACAACTCCTCACAGTGAAGTATATGTCACTGATCACTAAACAACTCCACACAGTGAAGTATATGTCACATATCACTAAACAACTCCTCACAGTGAAGTATATGTCACTGATCACTAAACAACTCCTCACAGTGAAGTATATGTCACATATCACTAAACAACTCCACACCGTGAAGTATGTGTCACTGATCACTAAACAACTCCTCACAGTGAAGTATATGTCACTGATCACTAAACAACTCCACACAGTGAAGTATATGTCACTGATCACTAAACAACTCCTCACAGTGAAGTATATGTCACTGATCACTAAACAACTCCTCACAGTGAAGTATATGTCACTGATCACTAAACAACTCCTCACAGTGAAGTATATGTCACATATCACTAAACAACTCCACACAGTGAAGTATATGTCACTGATCACTAAACAACTCCTCACAGTGAAGTATATGTCACATATCACTAAACAACTCCACACAGTGAAGTATATGTCACTGATCACTAAACAACTCCTCACAGTGAAGTATATGTCACATATCACTAAACAACTCCTCACAGTGAAGTGTGTGTCACATATCACTAAACAACTCCACACAGTGAAGTGCGTGTCACTGATCACTAAACAACTCCTCACAGTGAAGTATATGTCACTGATCACTAAACAACTCCACACAGTGAAGTATATGTCACTGATCACTAAACAACTCCTCACAGTGAAGTATGTGTCACTGATCACTAAACAACTCCTCACAGTGAAGTATATGTCACTGATCACTAAACAACTCCTCACAGTGAAGTATATGTCACTGATCACTAAACAACTCCACACAGTGAAGTATATGTCACATATCACTAAACAACTCCTCACAGTGAAGTATGTGTCACTGATCACTAAACAACTCCTCACAGTGAAGTATGTGTCACTGATCACTAAACAACTCCTCACAGTGAAGTATATGTCACTGATCACTAAACAACTCCTCACAGTGAAGTATATGTCACTGATCACTAAACAACTCCACACAGTGAAGTATATGTCACATATCACTAAACAACTCCTCACAGTGAAGTATGTGTCACTGATCACTAAACAACTCCTCACAGTGAAGTATATGTCACTGATCACTAAACAACTCCACACAGTGAAGTATATGTCACATATCACTAAACAACTCCTCACAGTGAAGTATATGTCACTGATCACTAAACAACTCCTCACAGTGAAGTATATGTCACATATCACTAAACAACTCCACACCGTGAAGTATGTGTCACTGATCACTAAACAACTCCTCACAGTGAAGTATATGTCACTGATCACTAAACAACTCCACACAGTGAAGTATATGTCACTGATCACTAAACAACTCCTCACAGTGAAGTATATGTCACTGATCACTAAACAACTCCTCACAGTGAAGTATGTGTCACTGATCACTAAACAACTCCTCACAGTGAAGTATGTGTCACTGATCACTAAACAACTCCACACAGTGAAGTATGTGTCACTGATCACTAAACAGCTCCTCACAGTGAAGTATGTGTCACTGATCACTAAACAACTCCACACAGTGAAGTATGTGTCACTGATCACTAAACAACTCCACACAGTGAAGTATATGTCACTGATCACTAAACAACTCCTCAGAGTGAGGTATATGTCACTGATCACTAAACAACTCCTCACAGTGAAGTATATGTCACTGATCACTAAACAACTCCACACAGTGAAGTATATGTCACATATCACTAAACAACTCCTCACAGTGAAGTATATGTCACTGATCACTAAACAACTCCTCACAGTGAAGTATATGTCACATATCACTAAACAACTCCACACCGTGAAGTATGTGTCACTGATCACTAAACAACTCCTCACAGTGAAGTATATGTCACTGATCACTAAACAACTCCACACAGTGAAGTATATGTCACTGATCACTAAACAACTCCTCACAGTGAAGTATATGTCACTGATCACTAAACAACTCCTCACAGTGAAGTATGTGTCACTGATCACTAAACAACTCCTCACAGTGAAGTATGTGTCACTGATCACTAAACAACTCCACACAGTGAAGTATGTGTCACTGATCACTAAACAACTCCTCACAGTGAAGTATGTGTCACTGATCACTAAACAACTCCACACAGTGAAGTATGTGTCACTGATCACTAAACAACTCCACACAGTGAAGTATATGTCACTGATCACTAAACAACTCCACACAGTGAAGTATATGTCACATATCACTAAACAACTCCTCACAGTGAAGTATATGTCACTGATCACTAAACAACTCCACACAGTGAAGTATATGTCACTGATCACTAAACAACTCCACACAGTGAAGTATATGTCACTGATCACTAAACAACTCCTTACAGTGAAGTATATGTCACTGATCACTAAACAACTCCTCACAGTGAAGTATATGTCACTGATCACTAAACAACTCCTCACAGTGAAGTATGTGTCACTGATCACTAAACAACTCCTCACAGTGAAGTATATGTCACTGATCACTAAACAACTCCTCACAGTGAAGTACATGTCACTGATCACTAAACAACTCCACACAGTGAAGTATATGTCACATATCACTAAACAACTCCTCACAGTGAAGTATATGTCACATATCACTAAACAACTCCTCACAGTGATGTATATGTCACTGATCACTAAACAACTCCTCACAGTGAAGTATATGTCACTGGTCACTAAACAACTCCACACAGTGAAGTATATGTCACATATCACTAAACAACTCCTCACAGTGAAGTATATGTCACTGATCACTAAACAACTCCTCACAGTGAAGTATATGTCACATATCACTAAACAACTCCTCACAGTGAAGTATATGTCACTGATCACTAAACAACTCCACACAGTGAAGTATATGTCACTGATCACTAAACAACTCCTCACAGTGAAGTATATGTCACTGATCACTAAACAACTCCTCACAGTGAAGTATATGTCACTGATCACTAAACAACTCCTCACAGTGAAGTATATGTCACATATCACTAAACAACTCCTCACAGTGAAGTATATGTCACTGATCACTAAACAACTCCACACAGTGAAGTATGTGTCACTGATCACTAAACAACTCCTCACAGTGAAGTATATGTCACTGATCACTAAACAACTCCTCACAGTGAAGTATATGTCACATATCACTAAACAACTCCACACAGTGAAGTATGTGTCACTGATCACTAAACAACTCCACACAGTGAAGTGTGTGTCACTGATCACTAAATAACTCCTCACAGTGAAGTATATGTCACATATCACTAAACAACTCCACACAGTGAAGTGTGTGTCACTGATCACTAAACAACTCCTCACAGTGAAGTATATGTCACATATCACTAAACAACTCCACACAGTGAAGTATATGTCACTGATCACTAAACAACTCCACACAGTGAAGTATATGTCACATATCACTAAACAACTCCTCACAGTGAAGTATGTGTCACTGATCACTAAACAACTCCACACAGTGAAGTATGTGTCACTGATCACTAAACAACTCCACACAGTGAAGTATGTGTCACTGATCACTAAACAACTCCACACAGTGATGTATATGTCACTGATCACTAAACAACTCCTCACAGTGAAGTATATGTCACTGATCACTAAACAACTCCTCACAGTGAAGTATGTGTCACTGATCACTAAACAACTCCTCACAGTGAAGTATATGTCACTGATCACTGAACAACTCCACACAGTGATGTATATGTCACTGATCACAAAACAACTCCTCACAGTGAAGTATATGTCACTGATCACTAAACAATTCCTCACAGTGAAGTATGTGTCACATATCACTAAACAACTCCTCACAGTGAAGTATATGTCACTGATCACTAAACAACTCCTCACAGTGAAGTATATGTCACTGATCACTAAACAACTCCTCACAGTGAAGTATGTGTCACATATCACTAAACAACTCCACACAGTGAAGTATATGTCACTGATCACTAAACAACTCCACACAGTGAAGTATGTGTCACTGATCACTAAACAACTCCACACAGTGAAGTATATGTCACATATCACTAAACAACTCCACACAGTGAAGTATGTGTCACTGATCATTTAACAACTCCTCACAGTGAAGTATGTGTCACTGATCACTGAACAACTCCTCACAGTGAAGTATATGTCACTGATCACTGAACAACTCCACACAGTGAAGTATATGTCACATATCACTAAACAACTCCACACAGTGAAGTATATGTCACTGATCACTAAACAACTCCACACAGTGAAGTATGTGTCACATATCACTAAACAACTCCACACAGAAGTATATGTCACTGATCACTAAACAACTCCACACAGTGAAGTATGTGTCACTGATCACTAAACAACTCCACACAGTGAAGTATATGTCACTGATCACTAAACAACTCCTCACAGTGAAGTATATGTCACTGATCACTAAACAACTCCTCACAGTGAAGTATGTGTCACTGATCACTAAACAACTCCTCACAGTGAAGTATATGTCACTGATCACTGAACAACTCCACACAGTGATGTATATGTCACTGATCACAAAACAACTCCTCACAGTGAAGTATATGTCACTGATCACTAAACAATTCCTCACAGTGAAGTATGTGTCACATATCACTAAACAACTCCTCACAGTGAAGTATATGTCACTGATCACTAAACAACTCCTCACAGTGAAGTATATGTCACTGATCACTAAACAACTCCTCACAGTGAAGTATGTGTCACATATCACTAAACAACTCCACACAGTGAAGTATATGTCACTGATCACTAAACAACTCCACACAGTGAAGTATGTGTCACTGATCACTAAACAACTCCACACAGTGAAGTATATGTCACATATCACTAAACAACTCCACACAGTGAAGTATGTGTCACTGATCATTTAACAACTCCTCACAGTGAAGTATGTGTCACTGATCACTGAACAACTCCTCACAGTGAAGTATATGTCACTGATCACTGAACAACTCCACACAGTGAAGTATATGTCACATATCACTAAACAACTCCACACAGTGAAGTATATGTCACTGATCACTAAACAACTCCACACAGTGAAGTATGTGTCACATATCACTAAACAACTCCACACAGAAGTATATGTCACTGATCACTAAACAACTCCACACAGTGAAGTATGTGTCACTGATCACTAAACAACTCCACACAGTGAAGTATATGTCACTGATCACTAAACAACTCCTCACAGTGAAGTATATGTCACTGATCACTAAACAACTCCTCACAGTGAAGTATGTGTCACTGATCACTAAACAACACCTCACAGTGAAGTATATGTCACTGATCACTAAACAACACCACACAGTGAAGTATATGTCACTGATCACTAAACAACTCCACACAGTGAAGTATATGTCACTGATCACTAAACAACACCACACAGTGAAGTATATGTCACTGATCACTAAACAACTCCTCACAGTGAAGTATGTGTCACTGATCACTAAACAACTCCACACAGTGAAGTATATGTCACTGATCACTAAACAACTCCACACAGTGAAGTATGTGTCACATATCACAAAACAACTCCACACAGTGAAGTATATGTCACTGATCACTAAACAACTCCACACAGTGAAGTATGTGTCACTGATCACTAAACAACTCCTCACAGTGAAGTATATGTCACTGATCAATAAAAAACTCCACACAGTGAAGTATATGTCACATATCACTAAACAACTCCTCACAGTGAAGTATATGTCACTGATCACTAAACAACTCCACACAGTGAAGTATGTGTCACTGATCACTAAACAACTCCTCACAGTGAAGTATATGTCACTGATCACTAAACAACTCCACACAGTGAAGTTTGTGTCACTGATCACTAAACAACTCCACACAGTGAAGTTTGTGTCACTGATCACTAAACAACTCCACACAGTGAAGTATATGTCACTGATCACTAAACAACTCCACACAGTGAAGTATGTCACTGATCACTAAACAACTCCTCACAGTGAAGTATATGTCACTGATCACTAAACAACTCCACACAGTGAAGTATGTGTCACATATCACTAAACAACTCCACACAGTGAAGTATGTGTCACTGATCACTAAACAACTCCACACAGTGAAGTATATGTCACTGATCACTAAACAACACCACACAGTGAAGTATGTGTCACTGATCACTAAACAACTCCACACAGTGAAGTATGTGTCACATATCACTAAACAACTCCACACAGTGAAGTATATGTCACTGATCACTGAACAACTCCACACAGTGATGTATATGTCACTGATCACTAAACAACTCCTCACAGTGAAGTATATGTCACTGATCACTAAACAACTCCTCACAGTGAAGTATGTGTCACATATCACTAAACAACTCCTCACAGTGAAGTATATGTCACTGATCACTAAACAACTCCTCACAGTGAAGTATATGTCACTGATCACTAAACAACTCCTCACAGTGAAGTATGTGTCACATATCACTAAACAACTCCACACAGTGAAGTATATGTCACTGATCACTAAACAACTCCACACAGTGAAGTATGTGTCACTGATCACTAAACAACTCCACACAGTGAAGTATATGTCACATATCACTAAACAACTCCACACAGTGAAGTATATGTCACTGATCACTAAACAACTCCTCACAGTGAAGTATATGTCACTGATCACTAAACAACTCCTCACAGTGAAGTATGTGTCAAATATCACTAAACAACTCCTCACAGTGAAGTATATGTCACATATCACTAAACAACTCCACACAGTGAAGTATATGTCACTGATCACTAAACAACTCCTCACAGTGAAGTATGTGTCACATATCACTAAACAACTCCTCACAGTGAAGTATGTGTCACTGATCACTGAACAACTCCTCACAGTGAAGTATATGTCACTGATCACTAAAAAACTCCACGCAGTGAAGTATGTGTCACTGATCACTGGACAACTCCTCACAGTGAAGTATATGTCTCTGATCACTAAACAACTCCACACAGTGAAGTATGTGTCACTGATCACTGAACAACTCCTCACAGTGAAGTATATGTCACTGATCACTAAACAACTCCTCACAGTGAAGTATATGTCACTGATCACTAAACAACTCCTCACAGTGAAGTATGTGTCACATATCACTAAACAACTCCACACAGTGAAGTATATGTCACTGATCACTAAACAACTCCACACAGTGAAGTATGTGTCACTGATCACTAAACAACTCCTCACAGTGAAGTACATGTCACTGATCACTAAACAACTCCACACAGTGAAGTATATGTCACTGATCACTAAACAACTCCACACAGTGAAGTATGTGTCACATATCACTAAACAACTCCACACAGTGAAGTATATGTCACTGATCACTAAACAACTCCACACAGTGAAGTATGTGTCACTGATCACTAAACAACTCCTCACAGTGATGTATATGTCACTGATCACTAAACAACTCCACACAGTGAAGTATATGTCACTGATCACTAAAGAACTCCTCACAGTGAAGTATATGTCACTGATCACTAAACAACTCCACACAGTGAAGTATGTGTCACTGATCACTAAACAACTCCACACAGTGAAGTATATGTCACTGATCACTAAACAACTCCTCACAGTGAAGTATGTGTCACATATCACTAAACAACTCCTCACAGTGAAGTATATGTCACTGATCACTAAACAACTCCACACAGTGAAGTATGTGTCACTGATCACTAAACAACTCCACACAGTGAAGTATATGTCACTGATCACTAAACAACTCCTCACAGTGAAGTATATGTCACTGATCACTAAACAACTCCACACAGTGAAGTATGTGTCACATATCACTAAACAACTCCTCAGTGAAGTATCTGTCACTGATCACTAAACAACTCCTCAGTGAAGTATGTGTCACTGAGCACTAAACAACTCCTCACAGTGAAGTATGTGTCACATATCACTAAACAACTCCTCAGTGAAGTATGTGTCACTGATCACTAAACAACTCCTCACAGTGAAGTATATGTCACTGATCACTAAACAACTCCTCACAGTGAAGTATGTGTCACATATCACTAAACAACTCCTCAGTGAAGTATATGTCACATATCACGAAACAACTCCTCACAGTGAAGTATATGTCACTGATCACTAAACAACTCCTCACAGTGAAGTATGTGTCACATATCACTAAACAACTCCTCACAGTGAAGTATATGTCACATATCACTAAACAACTCCTCACAGTGAAGTATATGTCACTGATCACTAAACAACTCCTCACAGTGAAGTATGTGTCACATATCACTAAACAACTCCTCAGTGAAGTATATGTCACATATCACTAAACAACTCCTCACAGTGAAGTATGTGTCACTGAGCACTAAACAACTCCACACAGTGATGTATATGTCACTGATCACTAAACAACTCCTCAGTGAAGTATATGTCACATATCACTAAACAACTCCTCACAGTGAAGTATGTGTCACTGAGCACTAAACAACTCCTCACAGTGAAGTATGTGTCACTGATCACTAAACAACTCCTCACAGTGAAGTATATGTCACTGATCACTAAACAACTCCACACAGTGAAGTATATGTCACATATCACTAAACAACTCCTCACAGTGAAGTATATGTCACTGATCACTAAACAACTCCTCACAGTGAAGTACATGTCACATATCACTAAACAACTCCTCACAGTGAAGTATATGTCACTGATCACTAAACAACTCCTCACAGTGAAGTATATGTCACATATCACTAAACAACTCCACACAGTGAAGTATATGTCACTGATCACTAAACAACTCCTCACAGTGAAGTATATGTCACATATCACTAAACAACTCCACACAGTGAAGTATATGTCACTGATCACTAAACAACTCCTCACAGTGAAGTATATGTCACATATCACTAAACAACTCCTCACAGTGAAGTGTGTGTCACATATCACTAAACAACTCCACACAGTGAAGTGCGTGTCACTGATCACTAAACACCTCCTCACAGTGAAGTATATGTCACTGATCACTAAACAACTCCACACAGTGAAGTATATGTCACTGATCACTAAACAACTCCTCACAGTGAAGTATGTGTCACTGATCACTAAACAACTCCTCACAGTGAAGTATATGTCACTGATCACTAAACAACTCCTCACAGTGAAGTATATGTCACTGATCACTAAACAACTCCACACAGTGAAGTATATGTCACATATCACTAAACAACTCCTCACAGTGAAGTATGTGTCACTGATCACTAAACAACTCCTCACAGTGAAGTATATGTCACTGATCACTAAACAACTCCACACAGTGAAGTATATGTCACATATCACTAAACAACTCCTCACAGTGAAGTATATGTCACTGATCACTAAACAACTCCTCACAGTGAAGTATATGTCACATATCACTAAACAACTCCACACCGTGAAGTATGTGTCACTGATCACTAAACAACTCCTCACAGTGAAGTATATGTCACTGATCACTAAACAACTCCACACAGTGAAGTATATGTCACTGATCACTAAACAACTCCTCACAGTGAAGTATATGTCACTGATCACTAAACAACTCCTCACAGTGAAGTATATGTCACTGATCACTAAACAACTCCTCACAGTGAAGTATATGTCACATATCACTAAACAACTCCACACAGTGAAGTATATGTCACTGATCACTAAACAACTCCTCACAGTGAAGTATATGTCACATATCACTAAACAACTCCACACAGTGAAGTATATGTCACTGATCACTAAACAACTCCTCACAGTGAAGTATATGTCACATATCACTAAACAACTCCTCACAGTGAAGTGTGTGTCACATATCACTAAACAACTCCACACAGTGAAGTGCGTGTCACTGATCACTAAACAACTCCTCACAGTGAAGTATATGTCACTGATCACTAAACAACTCCACACAGTGAAGTATATGTCACTGATCACTAAACAACTCCTCACAGTGAAGTATGTGTCACTGATCACTAAACAACTCCTCACAGTGAAGTATATGTCACTGATCACTAAACAACTCCTCACAGTGAAGTATATGTCACTGATCACTAAACAACTCCACACAGTGAAGTATATGTCACATATCACTAAACAACTCCTCACAGTGAAGTATGTGTCACTGATCACTAAACAACTCCTCACAGTGAAGTATATGTCACTGATCACTAAACAACTCCACACAGTGAAGTATATGTCACATATCACTAAACAACTCCTCACAGTGAAGTATATGTCACTGATCACTAAACAACTCCTCACAGTGAAGTACATGTCACATATCACTAAACAACTCCTCACAGTGAAGTATATGTCACTGATCACTAAACAACTCCTCACAGTGAAGTATATGTCACATATCACTAAACAACTCCACACAGTGAAGTATATGTCACTGATCACTAAACAACTCCTCACAGTGAAGTATATGTCACATATCACTAAACAACTCCACACAGTGAAGTATATGTCACTGATCACTAAACAACTCCTCACAGTGAAGTATATGTCACATATCACTAAACAACTCCTCACAGTGAAGTGTGTGTCACATATCACTAAACAACTCCACACAGTGAAGTGCGTGTCACTGATCACTAAACAACTCCTCACAGTGAAGTATATGTCACTGATCACTAAACAACTCCACACAGTGAAGTATATGTCACTGATCACTAAACAACTCCTCACAGTGAAGTATGTGTCACTGATCACAAAACAACTCCTCACAGTGAAGTATATGTCACTGATCACTAAACAACTCCTCACAGTGAAGTATATGTCACTGATCACTAAACAACTCCACACAGTGAAGTATATGTCACATATCACTAAACAACTCCTCACAGTGAAGTATGTGTCACTGATCACTAAACAACTCCTCACAGTGAAGTATATGTCACTGATCACTAAACAACTCCACACAGTGAAGTATATGTCACATATCACTAAACAACTCCTCACAGTGAAGTATATGTCACTGATCACTAAACAACTCCTCACAGTGAAGTATATGTCACATATCACTAAACAACTCCACACCGTGAAGTATGTGTCACTGATCACTAAACAACTCCTCACAGTGAAGTATATGTCACTGATCACTAAACAACTCCACACAGTGAAGTATATGTCACTGATCACTAAACAACTCCTCACAGTGAAGTATATGTCACTGATCACTAAACAACTCCTCACAGTGAAGTATATGTCACTGATCACTAAACAACTCCTCACAGTGAAGTATATGTCACTGATCACTAAACAACTCCTCACAGTGAAGTATATGTCACTGATCACTAAACAACTCCACACAGTGAAGTATATGTCACATATCACTAAACAACTCCTCACAGTGAAGTATGTGTCACTGATCACTAAACAACTCCTCACAGTGAAGTATATGTCACTGATCACTAAACAACTCCACACAGTGAAGTATATGTCACATATCACTAAACAACTCCACACAGTGATGTATATGTCACTGATCACTAAACAACTCCTCACAGTGAAGTATATGTCACTGATCACTAAACAACTCCTCACAGTGAAGTATGTGTCACATATCACTAAACAACTCCTCACAGTGAAGTATATGTCACTGATCACTAAACAACTCCTCACAGTGAAGTATATGTCACTGATCACTAAACAACTCCTCACAGTGAAGTATGTGTCACATATCACTAAACAACTCCACACAGTGAAGTATATGTCACTGATCACTAAACAACTCCACACAGTGAAGTATGTGTCACTGATCACTAAACAACTCCACACAGTGAAGTATATGTCACATATCACTAAACAACTCCACACAGTGAAGTATATGTCACTGATCACTAAACAACTCCTCACAGTGAAGTATATGTCACTGATCACTAAACAACTCCTCACAGTGAAGTATGTGTCAAATATCACTAAACAACTCCTCACAGTGAAGTATATGTCACATATCACTAAACAACTCCACACAGTGAAGTATATGTCACTGATCACTAAACAACTCCTCACAGTGAAGTATGTGTCACATATCACTAAACAACTCCTCACAGTGAAGTATGTGTCACTGATCACTGAACAACTCCTCACAGTGAAGTATATGTCACTGATCACTAAAAAACTCCACGCAGTGAAGTATGTGTCACTGATCACTGGACAACTCCTCACAGTGAAGTATATGTCTCTGATCACTAAACAACTCCACACAGTGAAGTATGTGTCACTGATCACTGAACAACTCCTCACAGTGAAGTATATGTCACTGATCACTAAACAACTCCTCACAGTGAAGTATATGTCACTGATCACTAAACAACTCCTCACAGTGAAGTATGTGTCACATATCACTAAACAACTCCACACAGTGAAGTATATGTCACTGATCACTAAACAACTCCACACAGTGAAGTATGTGTCACTGATCACTAAACAACTCCTCACAGTGAAGTACATGTCACTGATCACTAAACAACTCCACACAGTGAAGTATATGTCACTGATCACTAAACAACTCCACACAGTGAAGTATGTGTCACATATCACTAAACAACTCCACACAGTGAAGTATATGTCACTGATCACTAAACAACTCCACACAGTGAAGTATGTGTCACTGATCACTAAACAACTCCTCACAGTGATGTATATGTCACTGATCACTAAACAACTCCACACAGTGAAGTATATGTCACTGATCACTAAAGAACTCCTCACAGTGAAGTATATGTCACTGATCACTAAACAACTCCACACAGTGAAGTATGTGTCACTGATCACTAAACAACTCCACACAGTGAAGTATATGTCACTGATCACTAAACAACTCCTCACAGTGAAGTATGTGTCACATATCACTAAACAACTCCTCACAGTGAAGTATATGTCACTGATCACTAAACAACTCCACACAGTGAAGTATGTGTCACTGATCACTAAACAACTCCACACAGTGAAGTATATGTCACTGATCACTAAACAACTCCTCACAGTGAAGTATATGTCACTGATCACTAAACAACTCCACACAGTGAAGTATGTGTCACATATCACTAAACAACTCCTCAGTGAAGTATCTGTCACTGATCACTAAACAACTCCTCAGTGAAGTATGTGTCACTGAGCACTAAACAACTCCTCACAGTGAAGTATGTGTCACATATCACTAAACAACTCCTCAGTGAAGTATGTGTCACTGATCACTAAACAACTCCTCACAGTGAAGTATATGTCACTGATCACTAAACAACTCCTCACAGTGAAGTATGTGTCACATATCACTAAACAACTCCTCAGTGAAGTATATGTCACATATCACGAAACAACTCCTCACAGTGAAGTATATGTCACTGATCACTAAACAACTCCTCACAGTGAAGTATGTGTCACATATCACTAAACAACTCCTCACAGTGAAGTATATGTCACATATCACTAAACAACTCCTCACAGTGAAGTATATGTCACTGATCACTAAACAACTCCTCACAGTGAAGTATGTGTCACATATCACTAAACAACTCCTCAGTGAAGTATATGTCACATATCACTAAACAACTCCTCACAGTGAAGTATGTGTCACTGAGCACTAAACAACTCCACACAGTGATGTATATGTCACTGATCACTAAACAACTCCTCAGTGAAGTATATGTCACATATCACTAAACAACTCCTCACAGTGAAGTATGTGTCACTGAGCACTAAACAACTCCTCACAGTGAAGTATGTGTCACTGATCACTAAACAACTCCTCACAGTGAAGTATATGTCACTGATCACTAAACAACTCCACACAGTGAAGTATATGTCACATATCACTAAACAACTCCTCACAGTGAAGTATATGTCACTGATCACTAAACAACTCCTCACAGTGAAGTACATGTCACATATCACTAAACAACTCCTCACAGTGAAGTATATGTCACTGATCACTAAACAACTCCTCACAGTGAAGTATATGTCACATATCACTAAACAACTCCACACAGTGAAGTATATGTCACTGATCACTAAACAACTCCTCACAGTGAAGTATATGTCACATATCACTAAACAACTCCACACAGTGAAGTATATGTCACTGATCACTAAACAACTCCTCACAGTGAAGTATATGTCACATATCACTAAACAACTCCTCACAGTGAAGTGTGTGTCACATATCACTAAACAACTCCACACAGTGAAGTGCGTGTCACTGATCACTAAACACCTCCTCACAGTGAAGTATATGTCACTGATCACTAAACAACTCCACACAGTGAAGTATATGTCACTGATCACTAAACAACTCCTCACAGTGAAGTATGTGTCACTGATCACTAAACAACTCCTCACAGTGAAGTATATGTCACTGATCACTAAACAACTCCTCACAGTGAAGTATATGTCACTGATCACTAAACAACTCCACACAGTGAAGTATATGTCACATATCACTAAACAACTCCTCACAGTGAAGTATGTGTCACTGATCACTAAACAACTCCTCACAGTGAAGTATATGTCACTGATCACTAAACAACTCCACACAGTGAAGTATATGTCACATATCACTAAACAACTCCTCACAGTGAAGTATATGTCACTGATCACTAAACAACTCCTCACAGTGAAGTATATGTCACATATCACTAAACAACTCCACACCGTGAAGTATGTGTCACTGATCACTAAACAACTCCTCACAGTGAAGTATATGTCACTGATCACTAAACAACTCCACACAGTGAAGTATATGTCACTGATCACTAAACAACTCCTCACAGTGAAGTATATGTCACTGATCACTAAACAACTCCTCACAGTGAAGTATATGTCACTGATCACTAAACAACTCCTCACAGTGAAGTATATGTCACATATCACTAAACAACTCCACACAGTGAAGTATATGTCACTGATCACTAAACAACTCCTCACAGTGAAGTATATGTCACATATCACTAAACAACTCCACACAGTGAAGTATATGTCACTGATCACTAAACAACTCCTCACAGTGAAGTATATGTCACATATCACTAAACAACTCCTCACAGTGAAGTGTGTGTCACATATCACTAAACAACTCCACACAGTGAAGTGCGTGTCACTGATCACTAAACAACTCCTCACAGTGAAGTATATGTCACTGATCACTAAACAACTCCACACAGTGAAGTATATGTCACTGATCACTAAACAACTCCTCACAGTGAAGTATGTGTCACTGATCACTAAACAACTCCTCACAGTGAAGTATATGTCACTGATCACTAAACAACTCCTCACAGTGAAGTATATGTCACTGATCACTAAACAACTCCACACAGTGAAGTATATGTCACATATCACTAAACAACTCCTCACAGTGAAGTATGTGTCACTGATCACTAAACAACTCCTCACAGTGAAGTATATGTCACTGATCACTAAACAACTCCACACAGTGAAGTATATGTCACATATCACTAAACAACTCCTCACAGTGAAGTATATGTCACTGATCACTAAACAACTCCTCACAGTGAAGTACATGTCACATATCACTAAACAACTCCTCACAGTGAAGTATATGTCACTGATCACTAAACAACTCCTCACAGTGAAGTATATGTCACATATCACTAAACAACTCCACACAGTGAAGTATATGTCACTGATCACTAAACAACTCCTCACAGTGAAGTATATGTCACATATCACTAAACAACTCCACACAGTGAAGTATATGTCACTGATCACTAAACAACTCCTCACAGTGAAGTATATGTCACATATCACTAAACAACTCCTCACAGTGAAGTGTGTGTCACATATCACTAAACAACTCCACACAGTGAAGTGCGTGTCACTGATCACTAAACAACTCCTCACAGTGAAGTATATGTCACTGATCACTAAACAACTCCACACAGTGAAGTATATGTCACTGATCACTAAACAACTCCTCACAGTGAAGTATGTGTCACTGATCACAAAACAACTCCTCACAGTGAAGTATATGTCACTGATCACTAAACAACTCCTCACAGTGAAGTATATGTCACTGATCACTAAACAACTCCACACAGTGAAGTATATGTCACATATCACTAAACAACTCCTCACAGTGAAGTATGTGTCACTGATCACTAAACAACTCCTCACAGTGAAGTATATGTCACTGATCACTAAACAACTCCACACAGTGAAGTATATGTCACATATCACTAAACAACTCCTCACAGTGAAGTATATGTCACTGATCACTAAACAACTCCTCACAGTGAAGTATATGTCACATATCACTAAACAACTCCACACCGTGAAGTATGTGTCACTGATCACTAAACAACTCCTCACAGTGAAGTATATGTCACTGATCACTAAACAACTCCACACAGTGAAGTATATGTCACTGATCACTAAACAACTCCTCACAGTGAAGTATATGTCACTGATCACTAAACAACTCCTCACAGTGAAGTATATGTCACTGATCACTAAACAACTCCTCACAGTGAAGTATATGTCACATATCACTAAACAACTCCACACAGTGAAGTATATGTCACTGATCACTAAACAACTCCTCACAGTGAAGTATATGTCACATATCACTAAACAACTCCACACAGTGAAGTATATGTCACTGATCACTAAACAACTCCTCACAGTGAAGTATATGTCACATATCACTAAACAACTCCTCACAGTGAAGTGTGTGTCACATATCACTAAACAACTCCACACAGTGAAGTGCGTGTCACTGATCACTAAACAACTCCTCACAGTGAAGTATATGTCACTGATCACTAAACAACTCCACACAGTGAAGTATATGTCACTGATCACTAAACAACTCCTCACAGTGAAGTATGTGTCACTGATCACTAAACAACTCCTCACAGTGAAGTATATGTCACTGATCACTAAACAACTCCTCACAGTGAAGTATATGTCACTGATCACTAAACAACTCCACACAGTGAAGTATATGTCACATATCACTAAACAACTCCTCACAGTGAAGTATGTGTCACTGATCACTAAACAACTCCTCACAGTGAAGTATATGTCACTGATCACTAAACAACTCCACACAGTGAAGTATATGTCACATATCACTAAACAACTCCTCACAGTGAAGTATATGTCACTGATCACTAAACAACTCCTCACAGTGAAGTATATGTCACATATCACTAAACAACTCCACACCGTGAAGTATGTGTCACTGATCACTAAACAACTCCTCACAGTGAAGTATATGTCACTGATCACTAAACAACTCCACACAGTGAAGTATATGTCACTGATCACTAAACAACTCCTCACAGTGAAGTATATGTCACTGATCACTAAACAACTCCTCACAGTGAAGTATGTGTCACTGATCACTAAACAACTCCTCACAGTGAAGTATGTGTCACTGATCACTAAACAACTCCACACAGTGAAGTATGTGTCACTGATCACTAAACAACTCCTCACAGTGAAGTATGTGTCACTGATCACTAAACAACTCCACACAGTGAAGTATGTGTCACTGATCACTAAACAACTCCACACAGTGAAGTATATGTCACTGATCACTAAACAACTCCTCAGAGTGATGTATATGTCACTGATCACTAAACAACTCCTCACAGTGAAGTATATGTCACTGATCACTAAACAACACCACACAGTGAAGTATATGTCACATATCACTAAACAACTCCTCACAGTGAAGTATATGTCACTGATCACTAAACAACTCCTCACAGTGAAGTATATGTCACATATCACTAAACAACTCCACACCGTGAAGTATGTGTCACTGATCACTAAACAACTCCTCACAGTGAAGTATATGTCACTGATCACTAAACAACTCCTCACAGTGAAGTATATGTCACTGATCACTAAACAACTCCTCACAGTGAAGTATGTGTCACTGATCACTAAACAACTCCTCACAGTGAAGTATGTGTCACTGATCACTAAACAACTCCACACAGTGAAGTATGTGTCACTGATCACTAAACAACTCCTCACAGTGAAGTATGTGTCACTGATCACTAAACAACTCCACACAGTGAAGTATGTGTCACTGATCACTAAACAACTCCACACAGTGAAGTATATGTCACTGATCACTAAACAACTCCACACAGTGAAGTATATGTCACATATCACTAAACAACTCCTCACAGTGAAGTATATGTCACTGATCACTAAACAACTCCACACAGTGAAGTATATGTCACTGATCACTAAACAACTCCACACAGTGAAGTATATGTCACTGATCACTAAACAACTCCTTACAGTGAAGTATATGTCACTGATCACTAAACAACTCCTCACAGTGAAGTATATGTCACTGATCACTAAACAACTCCTCACAGTGAAGTATGTGTCACTGATCACTAAACAACTCCTCACAGTGAAGTACGTGTCACTGATCACTAAACAACTCCACACAGTGAAGTATATGTCACATATCACTAAACAACTCCTCACAGTGAAGTATATGTCACATATCACTAAACAACTCCTCACAGTGATGTATATGTCACTGATCACTAAACAACTCCTCACAGTGAAGTATATGTCACTGATCACTAAACAACTCCACACAGTGAAGTATATGTCACATATCACTAAACAACTCCTCACAGTGAAGTATATGTCACTGATCACTAAACAACTCCTCACAGTGAAGTATATGTCACATATCACTAAACAACTCCTCACAGTGAAGTATATGTCACTGATCACTAAACAACTCCACACAGTGAAGTATATGTCACTGATCACTAAACAACTCCTCACAGTGAAGTATATGTCACTGATCACTAAACAACTCCTCACAGTGAAGTATATGTCACTGATCACTCAACAACTCCTCACAGTGAAGTATATGTCACATATCACTAAACAACTCCTCACAGTGAAGTATATGTCACTGATCACTAAACAACTCCACACAGTGAAGTATGTGTCACTGATCACTAAACAACTCCTCACAGTGAAGTATATGTCACTGATCACTAAACAACTCCTCACAGTGAAGTATATGTCACATATCACTAAACAACTCCACACAGTGAAGTATGTGTCACTGATCACTAAACAACTCCACACAGTGAAGTGTGTGTCACTGATCACTAAATAACTCCTCACAGTGAAGTATATGTCACATATCACTAAACAACTCCACACAGTGAAGTGTGTGTCACTGATCACTAAACAACTCCTCACAGTGAAGTATATGTCACATATCACTAAACAACTCCACACAGTGAAGTATATGTCACTGATCACTAAACAACTCCACACAGTGAAGTATATGTCACATATCACTAAACAACTCCTCACAGTGAAGTATGTGTCACTGATCACTAAACAACTCCACACAGTGAAGTATGTGTCACTGATCACTAAACAACTCCACACAGTGAAGTATGTGTCACTGATCACTAAACAACTCCACACAGTGAAGTATATGTCACATATCACTAAACAACTCCTCACAGTGAAGTATATGTCACTGATCACTAAAGAACTCCACACAGTGAAGTATATGTCACTGATCACTAAACAACTCCACACAGTGAAGTATATGTCACTGATCACTAAACAACTCCTCACAGTGAAGTATATGTCACTGATCACTAAACAACTCCACACAGTGAAGTATGTGTCACTGATCACTAAACAACTCCACACAGTGAAGTATGTGTCACTGATCACTAAACAACTCCTCACAGTGAAGTATATGTTACATATCACTAAACAACTCCTCACAGTGAAGTGTGTGTCACATATCACTAAACAACTCCACACAGTGAAGTATATGTCACTGATCACTAAACAACTCCACACAGTGAAGTATGTGTCACTGATCACTAAACAACTCCTCACAGTGAAGTATATGTCACTGATCACTAAACAACTCCTCACAGTGAAGTACATGTCACTGATCACTAAACAACTCCACACAGTGAAGTATATGTCACATATCACTAAACAACTCCTCACAGTGAAGTATATGTCACATATCACTAAACAACTCCTCACAGTGAAGTATATGTCACTGATCATTAAACAGCTCCACACAGTGAAGTATATGTCACTGATCACTAAACAACTCCACACAGTGAAGTATGTGTCACTGATCACTAAACAACTCCACACCGTGAAGTATGTGTCACTGATCACTAAACAACTCCACACAGTGAAGTATATGTCACTGATCACTAAACAACTCCACACAGTGAAGTATATGTCACTGATCACTAAACAGCTCCACACAGTGAAGTATATGTCACTGATCACTAAACAACTCCACACAGTGAAGTATATGTCACTGATCACTAAACAGCTCCACACAGTGAAGTATATGTCACTGATCACTAAACAACTCCACACAGTGAAGTATGTGTCACTGATCACTAAACAACTCCACACAGTGAAGTATATGTCACTGATCACTAAACAACTCCACACAGTGAAGTTTGTGTCACTGATCACTAAACAACTCCACACAGTGAAGTATATGTCACTGATCACTAAACAACTCCACACAGTGAAGTATGTGTCACTGATCACTAAACAACTCCTCACAGTGAAGTATGTGTCACTGATCACTAAACAACTCCTCACAGTGAAGTATGTGTCACTGATCACTAAACAACTCCTCACAGTGAAGTATGTGTCACTGATCACTAAACAACTCCTCACAGTGAAGTATATGTCACTGATCACTAAACAACTCCACACAGTGAAGTATATGTCACATATCACTAAACAACTCCTCACAGTGAAGTATATGTCACTGATCACTAAACAACTCCACACAGTGAAGTATGTGTCACTGATCACTAAACAACTCCTCACAGTGAAGTATATGTCACTGATCACTAAACAACTCCACACAGTGAAGTATATGTCACTGATCACTAAACAACTCCACACAGTGAAGTATGTGTCACTGATCACTAAACAACTCCTCACAGTGAAGTATGTGTCACTGATCACTAAACAACTCCTCACAGTGAAGTATGTGTCACTGATCACTAAACAACTCCTCACAGTGAAGTATGTGTCACTGATCACTAAACAACTCCTCACAGTGAAGTATATGTCACTGATCACTAAACAACTCCACACAGTGAAGTATATGTCACATATCACTAAACAACTCCTCACAGTGAAGTATATGTCACTGATCACTAAACAACTCCACACAGTGAAGTATGTGTCACTGATCACTAAACAACTCCTCACAGTGAAGTATATGTCACTGATCACTAAACAACTCCACACAGTGAAGTATATGTCACTGATCACTAAACTACTCCTCACAGTGAAGTATATGTCACTGATCACTAAACAACTCCTCACAGTGAAGTATATGTCACTGATCACTAAACAACTCCACACAGTGAAGTATATGTCACATATCACTAAACAACTCCTCACAGTGAAGTATATGTCACTGATCACTAAACAATCCACACAGTGAAGTATGTGTCACTGATCACTAAACAACTCCTCACAGTGAAGTATATGTCACTGATCACTAAACAACTCCACACAGTGAAGTATATGTCACTGATCACTAAACAACTCCACACAGTGAAGTATGTGTCACTGATCACTAAACAACTCCTCACAGTGAAGTATGTGTCACTGATCACTAAACAACTCCTCACAGTGAAGTATGTGTCACTGATCACTAAACAACTCCTCACAGTGAAGTATGTGTCACTGATCACTAAACAACTCCTCACAGTGAAGTATATGTCACTGATCACTAAACAACTCCACACAGTGAAGTATATGTCACATATCACTAAACAACTCCTCACAGTGAAGTATATGTCACTGATCACTAAACAACTCCACACAGTGAAGTATGTGTCACTGATCACTAAACAACTCCTCACAGTGAAGTATATGTCACTGATCACTAAACAACTCCACACAGTGAAGTATATGTCACTGATCACTAAACAACTCCTCACAGTGAAGTATATGTCACTGATCACTAAACAACTCCACACAGTGAAGTATATGTCACTGATCACTAAACAACTCCACACAGTGATGTATATGTCACTGATCACTAAACAACTCCACACAGTGAAGTATGTGTCACTGATCACTAAACAACTCCTCACAGTGAAGTATATGTCACTGATCACTAAACAACTCCACACAGTGAAGTATATGTCACTGATCACTAAACAACTCCTCACAGTGAAGTATATGTCACTGATCACTAAACAACTCCTCACAGTGAAGTATGTGTCACTGATCACTAAACAACTCCTCACAGTGAAGTATATGTCACTGATCACTAATCAACTCCTCACAGTGAAGTATATGTCACTGATCACTAAACAACTCCACACAGTGAAGTATATGTCACATATCACTAAACAACTCCTCACAGTGAAGTATATGTCACATATCACTAAACAACTCCTCACAGTGATGTATATGTCACTGATCACTAAACAACTCCTCACAGTGAAGTATATGTCACTGATCACTAAACAACTCCACACAGTGAAGTATATGTCACATATCACTAAACAACTCCTCACAGTGAAGTATATGTCACTGATCACTAAACAACTCCTCACAGTGAAGTATATGTCACATATCACTAAACAACTCCACACCGTGAAGTATGTGTCACTGATCACTAAACAACTCCTCACAGTGAAGTATATGTCACTGATCACTAAACAACTCCACACAGTGAAGTATATGTCACTGATCACTAAACAACTCCTCACAGTGAAGTATATGTCACTGATCACTAAACAACTCCTCACAGTGAAGTATGTGTCACTGATCACGAAACAACTCCTCACAGTGAAGTATGTGTCACTGATCACTTAACAACTCCACACAGTGAAGTATATGTCACTGATCACTAAACAACTCCTCACAGTGAAGTATGTGTCACTGATCACTAAACAACTCCACACAGTGAAGTATGTGTCACTGATCACTAAACAACTCCACACAGTGAAGTATATGTCACTGATCACTAAACAACTCCACACAGTGAAGTATATGTCACATATCACTAAACAACTCCTCACAGTGAAGTATATGTCACTGATCACTAAACAACTCCACACAGTGAAGTATATGTCACTGATCACTAAACAACTCCACACAGTGAAGTATATGTCACATATCACTAAACAACTCCTCACAGTGAAGTATATGTCACTGATCACTAAACAACTCCTCACAGTGAAGTATATGTCACATATCACTAAACAACTCCACACCGTGAAGTATGTGTCACTGATCACTAAACAACTCCTCACAGTGAAGTATATGTCACTGATCACTAAACACCTCCTCACAGTGAAGTATATGTCACTGATCACTAAACAACTCCACACAGTGAAGTATGTGTCACTGATCACTAAACAACTCCTCACAGTGAAGTATATGTCACTGATCACTAAACAACTCCTCACAGTGAAGTATATGTCACTGATCACTAAACAACTCCTCACAGTGAAGTATATGTCACATATCACTAAACAACTCCTCACAGTGAAGTATATGTCAATGATCACTAAACAACACCTCACAGTGATGTATATGTCACTGATCACTAAACAACTCCTCACAGTGAAGTATATGTCACTGATCACTAAACAACTCCTCACAGTGAAGTATATGTCACTGATCACTAAACAACTCAACACAGTGAAGTATATGTCACTGATCACTAAACAACTCCACACAGTGAAGTATATGTCACTGATCACTAAACAACTCCACACAGTGAAGTATGTGTCACTGATCACTAAACAACTCCTCACAGTGAAGTATATGTCACTGATCACTAAACAACTCCTCACAGTGAAGTATATGTCACATATCACTAAACAACTCCACACAGTGAAGTATGTGTCACTGATCACTAAACAACTCCACACAGTGAAGTGTGTGTCACTGATCACTAAATAACTCCTCACAGTGAAGTATATGTCACATATCACTAAACAACTCCACACAGTGAAGTGTGTGTCACTGATCACTAAACAACTCCTCACAGTGAAGTAAATGTCACATATCACTAAACAACTCCACACAGTGAAGTATATGTCACTGATCACTAAACAACTCCACACAGTGAAGTATATGTCACATATCACTAAACAACTCCTCACAGTGAAGTATGTGTCACTGATCACTAAACAACTCCACACAGTGAAGTATGTGTCACTGATCACTAAACAACTCCACACAGTGAAGTATGTGTCACTGATCACTAAACAACTCCACACAGTGAAGTATATGTCACATATCACTAAACAACTCCTCACAGTTAAGTATATGTCACATATCACTAAACAACTCCTCACAGTGAAGTATATGTCACTGATCACTAAACAACTCCTCACAGTGAAGTATATGTCACATATCACTAAACAACTCCTCACAGTGAAGTATATGTCACTGATCACTAAAGAACTCCACACAGTGAAGTATATGTCACTGATCACTAAACAACTCCACACAGTGAAGTATATGTCACTGATCACTAAACAACTCCTCACAGTGAAGTATATGTCACTGATCACTAAACAACTCCACACAGTGAAGTATGTGTCACTGATCACTAAACAACTCCACACAGTGAAGTATGTGTCACTGATCACTAAACAACTCCTCACAGTGAAGTATATGTTACATATCACTAAACAACTCCTCACAGTGAAGTGTGTGTCACATATCACTAAACAACTCCACACAGTGAAGTATATGTCACTGATCACTAAACAACTCCACACAGTGAAGTATATGTCACTGATCACTAAACAACTCCACACAGTGAAGTATATGTCACTGATCACTAAACAGCTCCACACAGTGAAGTATATGTCACTGATCACTAAACAACTCCTCACAGTGAAGTATGTGTCACTGATCACTAAACAACTCCACACAGTGAAGTATATGTCACTGATCACTAAACAACTCCTCACAGTGAAGTATATGTCACTGATCACTAAACAACTCCTCACAGTGAAGTATATGTCACTGATCACTAAACAACTCCTCACAGTGAAGTATGTGTCACTGATCACTAAACAACTCCACACAGTGAAGTATATGTCACTGATCACTAAACAACTCCTCACAGTGAAGTATATGTCACTGATCACTAAACAACTCCACACAGTGAAGTATATGTCACTGATCACTAACAACTCCTCACAGTGAAGTATGTGTCACTGATCACTAAACAACTCCACACAGTGAAGTATATGTCACTGATCACTAAACAACTCCTCACAGTGAAGTATATGTCACTGATCACTAAACAACTCCTCACAGTGAAGTATATGTCACTGATCGCTAAACAACTCCTCACAGTGAAGTATATGTCACATATCACTAAACAACTCCACACAGTGAAGTATATGTCACTGATCACTAAACAACTCCTCACAGTGAAGTATATGTCACTGATCACTAAACAACTCCTCACAGTGAAGTGTGTGTCACATATCACTAAACAACTCCACACAGTGAAGTATATGTCACTGATCACTAAACAACTCCTCACAGTGAAGTATGTGTCACTGATCACTAAACAACTCCTCACAGTGAAGTATATGTCACTGATCACTAAACAACTCCTCACAGTGAAGTATATGTCACTGATCACTAAACAACTCCACACAGTGAAGTATATGTCACATATCAATAAACAACTCCTCACAGTGAAGTATATGTCACATATCACTAAACAACTCCTCACAGTGATGTATATGTCACTGATCACTAAACAACTCCTCACAGTGAAGTATATGTCACTGATCACTAAACAACTCCTCACAGTGAAGTATATGTCACTGATCACTAAACAACTCCACACAGTGAAGTATATGTCACTGATCACTAAACAACTCCACACAGTGAAGTATATGTCACATATCAATAAACAACTCCTCACAGTGAAGTATATGTCACATATCACTAAACAACTCCTCACAGTGATGTATATGTCACTGATCACTAAACAACTCCTCACAGTGAAGTATATGTCACTGATCACTAAACAACTCCACACAGTGAAGTATATGTCACATATCACTAAACAACTCCTCACAGTGAAGTATATGTCACTGATCACTAAACAACTCCTCACAGTGAAGTATATGTCACATATCACTAAACAACTCCACACCGTGAAGTATGTGTCACTGATCACTAAACAACTCCTCACAGTGAAGTATATGTCACTGATCACTAAACAACTCCACACAGTGAAGTATATGTCACTGATCACTAAACAACTCCTCACAGTGAAGTATATGTCACTGATCACTAAACAATCCTCACAGTGAAGTATGTGTCACTGATCACGAAACAACTCCTCACAGTGAAGTATGTGTCACTGATCACTTAACAACTCCACACAGTGAAGTATATGTCACTGATCACTAAACAACTCCTCACAGTGAAGTATGTGTCACTGATCACTAAACAACTCCACACAGTGAAGTATGTGTCACTGATCACTAAACAACTCCACACAGTGAAGTATATGTCACTGATCACTAAACAACTCCACACAGTGAAGTATATGTCACATATCACTAAACAACTCCTCACAGTGAAGTATATGTCACTGATCACTAAACAACTCCACACAGTGAAGTATATGTCACTGATCACTAAACAACTCCACACAGTGAAGTATATGTCACTGATCACTGAAAAACTCCTTAAAGTGAAGTATATGTCACTGATCACTAAACAACTCCTCACAGTGAAGTATATGTCACTGATCACTAAACAACTCCTCACAGTGAAGTATGTGTCACTGATCACTAAACAACTCCTCACAGTGAAGTATATGTCACTGATCACTAAACAACTCCTCACAGTGAAGTACATGTCACTGATCACTAAACAACTCCACACAGTGAAGTATATGTCACATATCACTAAACAACTCCTCACAGTGAAGTATATGTCACATATCACTAAACAACTCCTCACAGTGATGTATATGTCACTGATCACTAAACAACTCCTCACAGTGAAGTATATGTCACTGATCACTAAACAACTCCACACAGTGAAGTATATGTCACTGATCACTAAACAACTCCTCACAGTGAAGTATATGTCACTGATCACTAAACAACTCCTCACAGTGAAGTATATGTCACTGATCACTAAACAACTCCTCACAGTGAAGTATATGTCACATATCACTAAACAACTCCTCACAGTGAAGTATATGTCACTGATCACTAAACAACTCCACACAGTGAAGTATGTGTCACTGATCACTAAACAACTCCTCACAGTGAAGTATATGTCACTGATCACTAAACAACTCCTCACAGTGAAGTATATGTCACATATCACTAAACAACTCCACACAGTGAAGTATGTGTCACTGATCACTAAACAACTCCACACAGTGAAGTGTGTGTCACTGATCACTAAATAACTCCTCACAGTGAAGTATATGTCACATATCACTAAACAACTCCACACAGTGAAGTGTGTGTCACTGATCACTAAACAACTCCTCACAGTGAAGTATATGTCACATATCACTAAACAACTCCACACAGTGAAGTATATGTCACTGATCACTAAACAACTCCACACAGTGAAGTATATGTCACATATCACTAAACAACTCCTCACAGTGAAGTATGTGTCACTGATCACTAAACAACTCCACACAGTGAAGTATGTGTCACTGATCACTAAACAACTCCACACAGTGAAGTATGTGTCACTGATCACTAAACAACTCCACACAGTGAAGTATATGTCACATATCACTAAACAACTCCTCACAGTGAAGTATATGTCACTGATCACTAAAGAACTCCACACAGTGAAGTATATGTCACTGATCACTAAACAACTCCACACAGTGAAGTATATGTCACTGATCACTAAACAACTCCTCACAGTGAAGTATATGTCACTGATCACTAAACAACTCCACACAGTGAAGTATGTGTCACTGATCACTAAACAACTCCACACAGTGAAGTATGTGTCACTGATCACTAAACAACTCCTCACAGTGAAGTATATGTTACATATCACTAAACAACTCCTCACAGTGAAGTGTGTGTCACATATCACTAAACAACTCCACACAGTGAAGTATATGTCACTGATCACTAAACAACTCCACACAGTGAAGTATGTGTCACTGATCACTAAACAACTCCTCACAGTGAAGTACATGTCACTGATCACTAAACAACTCCTCACAGTGAAGTACATGTCACTGATCACTAAACAACTCCACACAGTGAAGTATATGTCACATATCACTAAACAACTCCTCACAGTGATGTATATGTCACTGATCACTAAACAACTCCTCACAGTGAAGTATATGTCACTGATCACTAAACAACTCCACACAGTGAAGTATATGTCACTGATCACTAAACAACTCCTCACAGTGAAGTATATGTCACTGATCACTAAACAACTCCTCACAGTGAAGTATATGTCACTGATCACTAAACAACTCCTCACAGTGAAGTATATGTCACATATCACTAAACAACTCCTCACAGTGAAGTATATGTCACTGATCACTAAACAACTCCACACAGTGAAGTATGTGTCACTGATCACTAAACAACTCCTCACAGTGAAGTATATGTCACTGATCACTAAACAACTCCTCACAGTGAAGTATATGTCACATATCACTAAACAACTCCACACAGTGAAGTATGTGTCACTGATCACTAAACAACTCCACACAGTGAAGTGTGTGTCACTGATCACTAAATAACTCCTCACAGTGAAGTATATGTCACATATCACTAAACAACTCCACACAGTGAAGTGTGTGTCACTGATCACTAAACAACTCCTCACAGTGAAGTATATGTCACATATCACTAAACAACTCCACACAGTGAAGTATATGTCACTGATCACTAAACAACTCCACACAGTGAAGTATATGTCACATATCACTAAACAACTCCTCACAGTGAAGTATGTGTCACTGATCACTAAACAACTCCACACAGTGAAGTATGTGTCACTGATCATTAAACAACTCCTCACAGTGAAGTATATGTTACATATCACTAAACAACTCCTCACAGTGAAGTGTGTGTCACATATCACTAAACAACTCCACACAGTGAAGTATATGTCACTGATCACTAAACAACTCCACACAGTGAAGTATATGTCACTGATCACTAAACAACTCCACACAGTGAAGTATATGTCACTGATCACTAAACAACTCCACACAGTGAAGTATATGTCACTGATCACGAAACAGCTCCACACAGTGAAGTATATGTCACTGATCACTAAACAACTCCTCACAGTGAAGTATGTGTCACTGATCACTAAACAACTCCACACAGTGAAGTATATGTCACTGATCACTAAACAACTCCTCACAGTGAAGTATATGTCACTGATCACTAAACAACTCCTCACAGTGAAGTATATGTCACTGATCACTAAACAACTCCTCACAGTGAAGTATGTGTCACTGATCACTAAACAACTCCACACAGTGAAGTATATGTCACTGATCACTAAACAACTCCTCACAGTGAAGTATATGTCACTGATCACTAAACAACTCCACACAGTGAAGTATATGTCACTGATCACTAAACAACTCCTCACAGTGAAGTATGTGTCACTGATCACTAAACAACTCCACACAGTGAAGTATATGTCACTGATCACTAAACAACTCCTCACAGTGAAGTATATGTCACTGATCACTAAACAACTCCTCACAGTGAAGTATATGTCACTGATCGCTAAACAACTCCTCACAGTGAAGTATATGTCACATATCACTAAACAACTCCACACAGTGAAGTATATGTCTCTGATCACTAAACAACTCCTCACAGTGAAGTATGTGTCACTGATCACTAAACAACTCCACACAGTGAAGTATATGTCACATATCACTAAACAACTCCACACAGTGAAGTATATGTCACTGATCACTAAACAACTCCTCACAGTGAAGTATATGTCACTGATCACTAAACAACTCCTCACAGTGAAGTATATGTCACTGATCGCTAAACAACTCCTCACAGTGAAGTATATGTCACTGATCACTAAAAAACTCCACACAGTGAAGTATGTGTCACTGATCACTAAACAACTCCACACAGTGAAGTATGTGTCACTGATCACTAAACAACTCCTCACAGTGAAGTATGTGTCACTGATCACTAAACAACTCCACACAGTGATGTATATGTCACTGATCACTAAACAACTCCACACAGTGAAGTATGTGTCACTGATCACTAAACAACTCCACACAGTGAAGTATGTGTCACTGATCACTAAACAACTCCACACAGTGAAGTATATGTCACATATCACTAAACAACTCCACACAGTGAAGTATATGTCACTGATCACTAAACAACTCCTCACAGTGAAGTATATGTCACATATCACTAAACAACTCCACACAGTGAAGTATATGTCACTGATCACTAAACAACTCCTCACAGTGAAGTATATGTCACTGATCACTAAACAACTCCTCACAGTGAAGTATATGTCACTGATCACTAAACAACTCCACACAGTGAAGTATATGTCACTGATCACTAAACAACTCCTCACAGTGAAGTATATGTCACTGATCACTAAACAACTCCTCACAGTGAAGTGTGTGTCACATATCACTAAACAACTCCACACAGTGAAGTATATGTCACTGATCACTAAACAACTCCACACAGTGAAGTATATGTCACTGATCACTAAACAGCTCCACACAGTGAAGTATATGTCACTGATCACTAAACAACTCCACACAGTGAAGTATGTGTCACTGATCACTAAACAACTCCACACCGTGAAGAATGTGTCACTGATCACTAAACAACTCCACACAGTGAAGTATATGTCACTGATCACTAAACAACTCCACACAGTGAAGTATATGTCACTGATCACTAAACAGCTCCACACAGTGAAGTATATGTCACTGATCACTAAACAACTCCACACAGTGAAGTATATGTCACTGATCACTAAACAGCTCCACACAGTGAAGTATATGTCACTGATCACTAAACAACTCCACACAGTGAAGTATGTGTCACTGATCACTAAACAACTCCACACAGTGAAGTATATGTCACTGATCACTAAACAACTCCACACAGTGAAGTATATGTCACTGATCACTAAACAACTCCTCACAGTGAAGTATATGTCACTGATCACTAAACAACTCCTCACAGTGAAGTATATGTCACTGATCACTAAACAACTCCACACAGTGAAGTATATGTCACATATCACTAAACAACTCCTCACAGTGAAGTATATGTCACATATCACTAAACAACTCCTCACAGTGATGTATATGTCACTGATCACTAAACAACTCCTCACAGTGAAGTATATGTCACTGATCACTAAACAACTCCACACAGTGAAGTATATGTCACATATCACTAAACAACTCCTCACAGTGAAGTATATGTCACTGATCACTAAACAACTCCTCACAGTGAAGTATATGTCACATATCACTAAACAACTCCACACCGTGAAGTATGTGTCACTGATCACTAAACAACTCCTCACAGTGAAGTATATGTCACTGATCACTAAACAACTCCACACAGTGAAGTATATGTCACTGATCACTAAACAACTCCTCACAGTGAAGTATGTGTCACTGATCACTAAACAACTCCTCACAGTGAAGTATGTGTCACTGATCACGAAACAACTCCTCACAGTGAAGTATGTGTCACTGATCACTTAACAACTCCACACAGTGAAGTATATGTCACTGATCACTAAACAACTCCTCACAGTGAAGTATGTGTCACTGATCACTAAACAACTCCACACAGTGAAGTATGTGTCACTGATCACTAAACAACTCCACACAGTGAAGTATATGTCACTGATCACTAAACAACTCCACACAGTGAAGTATATGTCACATATCACTAAACAACTCCTCACAGTGAAGTATATGTCACTGATCACTAAACAACTCCACACAGTGAAGTATATGTCACTGATCACTAAACAACTCCACACAGTGAAGTATATGTCACTGATCACTAAACAACTCCTCACAGTGATGTATATGTCACTGATCACTAAACAACTCCTCACAGTGAAGTATATGTCACTGATCACTAAACAACTCCACACAGTGAAGTATATGTCACATATCACTAAACAACTCCTCACAGTGAAGTATATGTCACTGATCACTAAACAACTCCTCACAGTGAAGTATATGTCACATATCACTAAACAACTCCACACCGTGAAGTATGTGTCACTGATCACTAAACAACTCCTCACAGTGAAGTATATGTCACTGATCACTAAACAACTCCACACAGTGAAGTATATGTCACTGATCACTAAACAACTCCACAGTGAAGTATATGTCACTGATCACTAAACAACTCCTTACAGTGAAGTATATGTCACTGATCACTAAACAACTCCTCACAGTGAAGTATATGTCACTGATCACTAAACAACTCCTCACAGTGAAGTATGTGTCACTGATCACTAAACAACTCCTCACAGTGAAGTATATGTCACTGATCACTAAACAACTCCTCACAGTGAAGTACATGTCACTGATCACTAAACAACTCCACACAGTGAAGTATATGTCACATATCACTAAACAACTCCTCACAGTGAAGTATATGTCACATATCACTAAACAACTCCTCACAGTGATGTATATGTCACTGATCACTAAACAACTCCTCACAGTGAAGTATATGTCACTGACCACTAAACAACTCCTCACAGTGAAGTATATGTCACTGATCACTAAACAACTCCACACAGTGAAGTATATGTCACTGATCACTAAACAACTCCTCACAGTGAAGTATGTGTCACTGATCACTAAACAACTCCTCACAGTGAAGTATGTGTCACTGATCACGAAACAACTCCTCACAGTGAAGTATGTGTCACTGATCACTTAACAACTCCACACAGTGAAGTATATGTCACTGATCACAAAACAACTCCTCACAGTGAAGTATGTGTCACTGATCACTAAACAACTCCACACAGTGAAGTATGTGTCACTGATCACTAAACAACTCCACACAGTGAAGTATATGTCACTGATCACTAAACAACTCCACACAGTGAAGTATATGTCACATATCACTAAACAACTCCTCACAGTGAAGTATATGTCACTGATCACTAAACAACTCCACACAGTGAAGTATATGTCACTGATCACTAAACAACTCCACACAGTGAAGTATATGTCACTGATCACTAAACAACTCCTCACAGTGATGTATATGTCACTGATCACTAAACAACTCCTCACAGTGAAGTATATGTCACTGATCACTAAACAACTCCACACAGTGAAGTATATGTCACATATCACTAAACAACTCCTCACAGTGAAGTATATGTCACTGATCACTAAACAACTCCTCACAGTGAAGTATATGTCACATATCACTAAACAACTCCACACCGTGAAGTATGTGTCACTGATCACTAAACAACTCCTCACAGTGAAGTATATGTCACTGATCACTAAACAACTCCACACAGTGAAGTATATGTCACTGATCACTAAACAACTCCACAGTGAAGTATATGTCACTGATCACTAAACAACTCCTTACAGTGAAGTATATGTCACTGATCACTAAACAACTCCTCACAGTGAAGTATATGTCACTGATCACTAAACAACTCCTCACAGTGAAGTATGTGTCACTGATCACTAAACAACTCCTCACAGTGAAGTATATGTCACTGATCACTAAACAACTCCTCACAGTGAAGTACATGTCACTGATCACTAAACAACTCCACACAGTGAAGTATATGTCACATATCACTAAACAACTCCTCACAGTGAAGTATATGTCACATATCACTAAACAACTCCTCACAGTGATGTATATGTCACTGATCACTAAACAACTCATCACAGTGAAGTATATGTCACTGATCACTAAACAACTCCACACAGTGAAGTATATGTCACTGATCACTAAACAACTCCTCACAGTGAAGTATATGTCACTGATCACTAAACAACTCCTCACAGTGAAGTATATGTCACTGATCACTAAACAACTCCTCACAGTGAAGTATATGTCACATATCACTAAACAACTCCTCACAGTGAAGTATATGTCACTGATCACTAAACAACTCCTCACAGTGAAGTATATGTCACATATCACTAAACAACTCCACACCGTGAAGTATGTGTCACTGATCACTAAACAACTCCTCACAGTGAAGTATATGTCACTGATCACTAAACACCTCCTCACAGTGAAGTATATGTCACTGATCACTAAACAACTCCTCACAGTGAAGTATATGTCACTGATCACTAAACAACTCCTCACAGTGAAGTATATGTCACTGATCGCTAAACAACTCCTCACAGTGAAGTATATGTCACAGATCACTAAACAACTCCTCACAGTGAAGTATATGTCACATATCACTGAACAACTCCTCACAGTGAAGTATATGTCACTGATCACTAAACAACTCCTCACAGTGAAGTATATGTCACATATCACTAAACAACTCCACACAGTGAAGTATATGTCACTGATCACTAAACAACTCCTCACAGTGAAGTATATGTCACATATCACTAAACAACTCCACACAGTGAAGTATATGTCACTGATCACTAAACAACTCCTCACAGTGAAGTATATGTCACTGATCACTAAACAACTCCTCACAGTGAAGTATATGTCACTGATCACTAAACAACTCCTCACAGTGATGTATGTGTCACTGATCACTAAACAACTCCACACAGTGAGGTATATGTCACATATCACTAAACAACTCCACACAGTGATGTATGTGTCACTGATCACTAAACAACTCCTCACAGTGAAGTATATGTCACATATCACTAAACAACTCCACACAGTGATGTATATGTCACTGATCACTAAACAACTCCTCACAGTGATGTATGTGTCACTGATCACTAAACAACTCCTCACAGTGAAGTATATGTCACATATCACTAAACAACTCTACACAGTGAAGTATATGTCACTGATCACTAAACAACTCCTCACAGTGAAGTATATGTCACTGATCACTAAACAACTCCTCACAGTGAAGTATATGTCACATATCACTAAACAACTCCTCACAGTGAAGTATATGTCACATATCACTAAACAACTCCACACAGTGAAGTATATGTCACTGATCACTAAACAACTCCACACAGTGATGTATATGTCACTGATCACTAAACAACTCCTCACAGTGATGTATGTGTCACATATCACTAAACAACTCCTCACAGTGAAGTATATGTCACTGATCGCTAAACAACTCCTCACATTGAAGTATATGTCACTGATCACTAAACAACTCCTCACAGTGATGTATGTGTCACATATCACTAAACAACTCCACACCGTGAAGTATATGTCACTGATCACTAAACAACTCCTCACAGTGAAGTATATGTCACTGATCACTAAACAACTCCTCACAGTGATGTATGTGTCACATATCACTAAACAACTCCTCACAGTGAAGTATGTGTCACTGATCACTAAACAACTCCACACCGTGAAGTATGTGTCACTGATCACTAAACAACTCCTCACAGTGAAGTATATGTCACTGATCACTAAACAACTCCTCACAGTGAAGTATATGTCACATATCACTAAACAACTCCTCACAGTGAAGTATATGTCACTGATCACTAAACAACTCCACACAGTGAAGTATATGTCACATATCACTAAACAACTCCACACAGTGAAGTATGTGTCACATATCACTAAACAACTCCTCACAGTGAAGTATATGTCACTGATCACTAAACAACTCCTCACAGTGAAGTATATGTCACTGATCGCTAAACAACTCCACACAGTGAAGTATATGTCACATATCACTAAACAACTCCTCACAGTGAAGTATATGTCACTGATCACTAAACAACTCCACACAATGAAGTATATGTCACTGATCACTAAACAACTCCTCACAGTGAAGTATATGTCACTGATCGCTAAACAACTCCACACAGTGAAGTATATGTCACATATCACTAAACAACTCCTCACAGTGAAGTATATGTCACTGATCACTAAACAACTCCTCACAGTGAAGTATGTGTCACTGATCACTAAACAACTCCTCACAGTGAAGTATATGTCACTGATCACTAAACAACTCCACAGTGATGTATATGTCACATATCACTAAACAACTCCTCACAGTGAAGTATATGTCACATATCACTAAACAACTCCTCACAGTGAAGTATATGTCACTGATCACTAAACAACTCCACACAGTGAAGTATATGTCACTGATCACTAAACAACTCCTCACAGTGAAGTATATGTCACTGATCACTAAACAACTCCACACAGTGAAGTATATGTCACTGATCACTAAACAACTCCACACAGTGAAGTATATGTCACTGATCACTAAACAACTCCACACAGTGAAGTATATGTCACTGATCACTAAACAACTCCTCACAGTGAAGTATATGTCACTGATCACTAAACAACTCCTCACAGTGAAGTATATGTCACTGATCACTAAACAACTCCACACAGTGAAGTATATGTCACATATCACTGAACAACTCCACACCGTGAAGTATGTGTCACTGATCACTAAACAACTCCTCACAGTGAAGTATATGTCACATATCACTAAACAACTCCTCACAGTGAAGTATATGTCACTGATCACTAAACAACTCCTCACAGTGAAGTATGTGTCACATATCACTAAACAACTCCACACAGTGATGTATATGTCACTGATCACTAAACAACTCCTCACAGTGAAGTATATGTCACTGATCACTAAACAACTCCACACAGTGAAGTATATGTCACTGATCACTAAACAACTCCTCACAGTGAAGTATATGTCACTGATCACTAAACAACTCCACACAATGAAGTATATGTCACTGATCACTAAACAACTCCTCACAGTGAAGTATATGTCACTGATCACTAAACAACTCCACACAGTGAAGTATATGTCACATATCACTAAACAACTCCTCACAGTGAAGTATATGTCACTGATCACTAAACAACTCCACACAGTGAAGTATGTGTCACTGATCACTAAACAACTCCACACAGTGACGTATATGTCACTGATCGCTAAACAACTCCTCACAGTGAAGTATATGTCACTGATCACTAAACAACTCCTCACAGTGAAGTATGTGTCACTGATCGCTAAACAACTCCACACAGTGAAGTATGTGTCACTGATCACTAAACAACTCCACACAGTGAAGTATATGTCACTGATCACTAAACAACTCCTCACAGTGAAGTATATGTCACTGATCACTAAACAACTCCTCACAGTGAAGTATATGTCACATATCACTGAACAACTCCACACAGTGAAGTATATGTCACTGATCACTAAACAACTCCACACAGTGACGTATATGTCACTGATCACTAAACAACTCCTCACAGTGAAGTATATGTCACTGATCACTAAACAACTCCACACAGTGAAGTATATGTCACTGATCACTAAACAACTCCACACAGTGAAGTATGTGTCACTGATCACTAAACAACTCCTCACAGTGAAGTATATGTCACTGATCACTAAACAACTCCTCACAGTGAAGTATATGTCACTGATCACTAAACAACTCCACACAGTGAAGTATATGTCACTGATCACTAAACAACTCCACACAGTGAAGTATGTGTCACTGATCACTAAACAACTCCACACAGTGAAGTATACGTCACATATCACTAAACAACTCCACACAGTGAAGTATATGTCACTGATCACTAAACAACTCCACACAGTGAAGTATATGTCACTGATCACTAAAGAACTCCACACCGTGAAGTATGTGTCACTGATCACTAAACAACTCCACACAGTGAAGTATATGTCACTGATCACTAAACAACTCCTCACAGTGAAGTATATGTCACTGATCACTAAACAACTCCACACAGTGAAGTCTATGTCACATATCACTAAACAACTCCTCACAGTGAAGTATGTGTCACTGATCACTAAACAACTCCACACAGTGAAGTATATGTCACTGATCACTAAACAACTCCTCACAGTGAAGTATATGTCACTGATCACTAAACAACTCCACACAGTGAAGTATGTGTCACATATCACTAAACAACTCCTCACAGTGAAGTATATGTCACTGATCACTAAACAACTCCTCGCAGTGAAGTCTCTGTCACTGATCACTAAACAACTCCTCACAATGAAGTATATGTCACATATCACTAAACAACTCCACACAGTGAAGTATATGTCACATATCACTAAACAACTCCACACAGTGAAGTATATGTCACTGATCACTAAACAACTCCTCACAGTGAAGTATGTGTCACATATCACTAAACAACTCCACACAGTGAAGTATATGTCACTGATCACTAAACAACTGCACACAGTGAAGTATGTGTTACTGATCACTAAACAACTCCACACAGTGAAGTATATGTCACTGATCACTAAACAACTCCTCACAGTGAAGTATGTGTCACTGATCACTAAACAACTCCACACAGTGAAGTATATGTCACTGATCACTAAACAACTCCTCACAGTGAAGTATATGTCACTGATCACTAAACAACTCCTCACAGTGAAGTATATGTCACTGATCACTAAACAACTCCTCACAGTGAAGTATATGTCACTGATCAGTCAACAACTCCTCACAGTGAAGTATATGTCACTGATCACTAAACAGCTCCACACAGTGAAGTATGTGTCACATATCACTAAACAACTCCACACAGTGAAGTATATGTCACATATCACTAAACAACTCCACACAGTGAAGTATATGTCACTGATCACTAAACAACTCCTCACAGTGAAGTATATGTCACTGATCACTAAACAACTCCACACAGTGAAGTATATGTCACTGATCACTAAACAACTCCACACAGTGAAGTATGTGTCACTGATCACTAAACAACTCCTCACAGTGAAGTATATGTCACTGATCACTAAACAACTCCTCACAGTGAAGTATATGTCACTGATCACTAAACAACTCCTCACAGAGAAGTATGTGTCACAGATCACTAAACAACTCCACACAGTGAAGTATATGTCACATATCACTAAACAACTCCTCACAGTGAAGTATGTGTCACTGATCACTAAACAACTCCACACAGTGAAGTATATGTCACTGATCACTAAACAACTCCTCACAGTGAAGTATATGTTACATATCACTAAACAACTCCTCACAGTGAAGTATATGTCACTGATCACTAAACAACTCCTCACAGTGAAGTATGTGTCACTGATCACTAAACAACTCCACACAGTGAAGTATATGTCACTGATCACTAAACAACTCCACACAGTGAAGTATATGTCACTGATCACTAAACAACTCCACACAGTGAAGTATATGTCACATATCACTAAACAACTCCACACAGTGAAGTATATGTCACTGATCACTAAACAACTCCACACAGTGAAGTATATGTCACATATCACTAAACAACTCCTCACAGTGAAGTATATGTCACTGATCACTAAACAACTCCTCACAGTGAAGTATGTGTCACTGATCACTAAACAACTCCTCACAGTGAAGTATGTGTCACTGATCACTAAACAACTCCTCACAGTGAAGTATGTGTCACTGATCACTAAACAACTCCTCACAGTGAAGTATATGTCACTGATCACTAAACAACTCCACACAGTGAAGTATATGTCACATATCACTAAACAACTCCTCACAGTGAAGTATGTGTCACTGATCACTAAACAACTCCTCACAGTGATGTATATGTCACTGATCACTAAACAACTCCTCACAGTGAAGTATATGTCACTGATCACTAAACAACTCCTCACAGTGATGTATATGTCACTGATCACTAAACAACTCCTCACAGTGAAGTATATGTCACTGATCACTAAACAACTCCTCACAGTGAAGTATATGTCACTGATCACTAAACAACTCCTCACAGTGAAGTATGTGTCACAGATCACTAAACAACTCCACACAGTGAAGTATGTGTCACTGATCACTAAACAACTCCACACAGTGAAGTATATGTCACTGATCACTATACAACTCCTCACAGTGAAGTATGTGTCACTGATCACTAAACAACTCCTCACAGTGATGTATATGTCACTGATCACTAAACAACTCCTCACAGTGAAGTATATGTCACATATCACTAAACAACTCCTCACAGTGAAGTATGTGTCACTGATCACTAAACAACTCCACACAGTGAAGTATATGTCACTGATCACTAAACAACTCCTCACAGTGAAGTATGTGTCACTGATCACTAAACAACTCCTCACAGTGAAGTATGTGTCACTGATCACTAAACAACTCCTCACAGTGAAGTATATGTCACTGATCACTAAACAACTCCACACAGTGAAGTATATGTCACATATCACTAAACAACTCCTCACAGTGAAGTATGTGTCACTGATCACTAAACAACTCCACACAGTGAAGTATATGTCACATATCACTAAACAACTCCACACAGTGAAGTATGTGTCACTGATCACTAAACAACACCACACAGTGATGTATATGTCACTGATCACTAAACAACTCCACACAGTGAAGTATATGTCACTGATCACTGAACAACTCCACACAGTGAAGTATATGTCACTGATCACTAAACAACTCCTCACAGTGAAGTATGTGTCACAGATCACTAAACAACTCCACACAGTGAAGTATATGTCACTGATCACTAAACAACTCCTCACAGTGAAGTATGTGTCACTGATCACTAAACAACTCCTCACAGTGATGTATATGTCACTGATCACTAAACAACTCCACACAGTGAAGTATGTGTCACTGATCACTAAACAACTCCACACAGTGAAGTATATGTCACTGATCACTAAACAACTCCTCACAGTGAAGTATATGTCACATATCACTAAACAACTCCACACAGTGAAGTATATGTCACTGATCACTAAACAACTCCTCACAGTGAAGTATATGTCACTGATCACTAAACAACTCCTCACAGTGAAGTATATGTCACTGATCACTAAACAACTCTACACAGTGAAGTATGTGTCACTGATCACTAAACAACTCCTCACAGTGAAGTATGTGTCACTGATCACTAAACAACTCCACACAGTGAAGTATATGTCACTGATCACTAAACAACTCCACACAGTGAAGTATATGTCACTGATCACTAAACAACTCCACACAGTGAAGTATGTGTCACTGATCACTAAACAACTCCTCACAGTGAAGTATATGTCACTGACATGTGAACAGATCTTCTCTTAAGATGTTCTAGCTTTTGTGATTTAGAATTTCTACACTGTTACATCACCCTGGGTTCCTGCCCAGTCAATTCTAGCCCCACCTGCCCCGGAGTCACAAAGTAAGTCAATTAAACAATAATTCTCAGAAAACCACCCGAAGCCATTGGGCCTTGTCTACCCAATAATTACAGACACCAGGGTTTCACGTTTAAACAGTGTTCTTGTTATCAATAAACAGTAATTAACATGAAATATGCAGTCGATACCAGTAAACTATAATTCAACTTCTGACTCTCACTCTGATTTGCACGCAAGGCAGACAGAGGGGGGTGGGGGGGGAAATAATAAGGATGAAAGTGAAAAGGTAAGAGTCTTTGCTTCAGATCGGTGGTTGGTTAGCACACTTTCTTCACAGCAAGCTTGCAGATGAAAGTCTTTGGTTTGCAGCCTGTACTGATCTTCTTTCATTCAGGGTCTCTGCATTTTATAAAACACAGTCCTCACAGGTAGCAGGCCTTGTGGAGAGATTGCCACTTAACTTTTCCTTTCTGTTTGAGCTTCACATTCAGGCCTCTATCTTTCCGGGCAGTGTTGGGCGGTTCTGAACTTTGTGTCCACAGCCTGTAATGGTTCGCCTGTACATAGATTCATCCAGGTTCCCTGCCAGCTCACAACACAGCATTCCTGGAGAAAGGGCGGAGAGGAGAGGATGGCAGACCTTCCTCGGGGCTGCCAGGAGTCAAACCCAAAGCAAAATGAAACCTCGGGTCTCTGAGAGCAATCACCGCCTGTTACCGGGCAGAGCGCAGCCTTTTGGACCAATTCACTGACCACCAGCCAATCAATCAAACAGAGTCCTCACTGATGCCGGCCGGTCTGCATTCCCCAGCTTCAACCAGCAGAGGCTTCCGGATTCATCGGTTTGAATTGAAGGCACAAGCAGCTTGCCTTAAAAGGCATGTCCATTAATCATCCTTCGATGAAATGAAATGAAAATCGCTTATTGTCACGAGTAGGCTTCAAGGAAGTTAGTGTGAAAAGCCCCTAGTCGCCACATTCCGGCGCCTGTTCGGGGAGGCTGGTACGGGAATTGAACTGTGCTGCTGGCCTGCCTTGGTCTGCTTTCAAAGCCAGCGATTTAGCCCTGTGCTAAACCAGCCAAACCAGATAAACACGTAACGACAAAAATAAAAGGAAGGGGAAATAGTGGAAAGAAACAGGAAGGACCCGTACAACACTCGCTCGTTAATTTCCTGCCTTCCATCTCCAGCTTTGCTGGTTTCTCTTTTTAATCTAGCCCCATCCGAGCCAACCCTCCCCAAAAGTGCCTTCAAACGTCCACCCAACCCCCACACCGTTGTGGGATGAATGTAGGAATTTGCAGTTATATTGGGTTTTAGTTATCTGGTGCACTAAGGGTTAAAATCCTGATGCTTTTAACAGAAATTCGAGTTTGAACGATAACAAAGGTTTTGAGATCCAGGGTGCAATTAAGGCATCGTAAACGTTTGGGCTAATGTAGTGTTGTTTGGATTAAGGGGATTCCCTGTGGAGTTAATTAGAGTTCAGCTTGGTAAGATGATGTCGTTACTGTGTGGAGCTACGGTATTGGGCATTTTGCAGGTAAAGCAATTCAGTGGAGTTTTAGATGAAGCTGTGATCAGAATGCAAGTGGTTTGCTGTCTGCAGTTCAGTTATAAAGATAATCTCTGTAGACAGACGAGCAGTCTTGCAAAGCACTCCAGACTTGTGTGATTAGGTGCTGAGCTGAACAATGGCACTGTTCCCCTCCACCCAATATTGGTCGCGGTGAGATGCCACCCACCTGGCTGGGATAGATCTCAATTCCCCACATGTGGTCCCCATGAGGCCTTACCTCCTGCACCACCTTGCGTTGGCTCTACCTGCGCCCATTTCTGTGTGTGGTGTGTGGCACTGTGGGCAGTTCACAGATTGCCAACTTGGATTTGTTTATTGTCACGTGTACCGAGGTACAGTGAAAAGTATTGTTCTGCGTACGATCGTTCCATACATGAAAAAACATAGGACATACATAAATACACAATGTAAATAAACAGACATAATAATAATTTTTATTATTGTCACAGGTAGGCTTACTGCAATGAAGTTACTGTGAAAATCCCCTCGTCGCCACATTCCGGCGCCTGTTCGGGTCACAGAGGGAGAATTCAGAATGGCCAATTCACCTAACAAGCACGTCTTTCGGGACTTGTGGGAGGAAACCGGAGCACCCGGAGGAAACCCACGCACACACGGGGAGAACGTGCAGACTCCGCACAGACAGTGACCCAAGCCGGGAATCGAACCTGGCACCCTGGCGCTGTGAAGCAACAGAGTTAACCACTGTGCTACCCTGCCACCCTAGACATAGACATTGGGTGAAGCATACAGGGTGTAGTATTAATGAGGTCAGTCCATAAGAGGGTCGTTTAGGAGTCTGGTAACAGCAGGGAAGGAGATGTTTTTGAATTCTGTTAAGTGCGTGTTCTCAGACTTCTGTATCTCCTGCCCGATGGAAGAAGTTGGAAGAGTGAGTAAGCCGGGTGGGAGGGATCTTTGATTATGCTGCCCGCTTTCCCCAGGCAGCGGGAGGTGTAGATGGAGTCAATGGATGGGAGGCAGGTTCGTGTGATGGACTGGGCGGTGTTCACGACTCTCTGAAGTTTCTTGTGGTCCCGGGCCGAGCAGTTGCCATACCAGGCTGTGATGCAGCCCGATAGGATGCTTTCTATGGTGCATCTGTAAAAGTTGGTAAGAGTCAATGTGGACATGCCGAATTTCCTTAGTTTCCTGAGGAAGTATAGGCGCTGTTGTGCTTTCTTGGTGGTAGCGTCGCCGTGGGTGGACCAGGACAGATTATTGGTGACGTCCACACCCAGGAATTTGAAGCAGTCGACCATCTCCACCTCGGCCCCGTTGACTTCGAGGTCCTACTTTTCGATCTGTCTCCGGGTTCCCTGAAATCTGCCTGAAGGACCGCATCTCTCTTCAGGGTGCATGTTTTGAAGCAGTAAAGAAATGTGGACCTGTCAGATGTATTGCTGTCTTTAGTGTCCACGAGTGATAACAGCAGGCCAAGGACGATTCTAACACACCCCACAGGAAGCTGGATTGGGCAGCTACAATCAGCGTTCCAGCTTCAGCCGCCTTTACCTTCGGCAAACACAATGATTTGAAGGTGGTAGGACCATAAGACCATAAGACGTCGGAGCAGAATTAGGCCACTCGGCCCATCGAGTCTGCTCCGCCATTCTATCATGGCTGATATTTTCTCACCCCCATTCTCCTGCCTTCTCCCCATAACCCCTGATCCCCTTATTAATCAAGAACCTATCTATCTCTGTCTTAAAGACACTCAGTGATTTGGCCTCCACAGCCTTCTGCGGCAAAGAGTTCCACAGATTCACCACCCTCTGGGTGAAGAAATTCCTCCTTAGCTCTGTTTTAACGGATCGTCCCTTTAGTCTGAGATGGTGTCCTCTGCTTCTAGTTTTTCCTACAAAGGGAAACATCCTCTCCACGTCCACTCTATCCAGGCCTCGCAGTATCCTGTAAGTTTCAATAAGGTCCCCCCCCTCATCCTTCTAAACTCCAACAAGTACAGATCCAGAGTCCTCAACCGTTCCTCATACGACAAGCTCTTCATTCCAGGGTACTTGACAGTACAACCCTACAAGTAGATGAAGCTGTTACAATGAAATGAAAAATGAAAATCGCTTCTTGTCACAAGTATTCAATGAAGTTACTGGGAAAAGCCCCTAGTCGCCACATTCCGGCGCCTGTTCGGGGAGGCTGGTACGGGAATTGAACCGTGCTGCTGGCCTGCCTTGGTCTGCTTTCAAAGCCAGCTATTTGGCCCAGTGTGCTAAACCAGCCCTTGGTTTAGGACAAGGACAAGTAGATGAAGCTGTTAAAAAGTATACGGGTACTTGACAATTAAACAGAGGCACCAGTTTCAAGAATATACACGCCGCGCAAGACCGCTGCAAATGACTGGTTCGACCTCAACTGATGTAACGTGTCTAATTCTGTTGGAAAGGATGTCGATGCCTGGAGAGAACGTGGAGGAGGTTTACTCAAAATGGAGGCAGGACCTCAGTTATGTGGAGTGACAAAGAGGAGACAGGGTTGCTCTGCATAGAGCAGAGAAGGTTCAGGGCTGATCTGAAAGAGGGAGGAAATGAGGAGGAACTGTGTCCACGGTCTGCAGGCTCGGAGGGCAGAGGACACACATCTGAGTTGGTGGGCAAGGAGCCGGTCGGGACGCGAGGAAGCTTGTTTAAATCGGGGATGAACTGTCTGAAAGGGAAAATGAGGTTGACTCGGGAGAAACTAGAGCAGCTGAAGAGGTTAAATGAGCGAGGCCCTGGGAAGAGCAGTGGAGTCGGACTCATGGCGCCGCTCTGTCGAAGGGCCCGATGGGCCTCCTTCTGTGCTGGCAATCTCTGCTGTGACATTTCTTACCAGCTGCTCATATCCTCCAAAGACGAACATGCATTTCCCGAGAGCACAGGCGGAATGTCCGTCCCGGGCCCCAGGGATGGAGCCGTGAACCTTCGGAGTGGACCAGTTGTGCGTGCCTGCAGGTTGAATCAAAAGGGTGAGAAAGAAGGACATCGTCAGCAGCAGACACGCACCTCCCCCATTCAGCAACGCGGGGCATCACTATTATTTGGAATCATGTTTGACGGCACTTCAGCTTCGGAATCAGAAAGTCGCGAATCGAAAAGAAAGGAGGACATTTTACACTGGGGCCTTTCGGAATGTCCCAGCTCCATTCCGCAGCCTCGAATCTCAGCTGGCACTCCACTGCTGCACCCCGTCAATAGCAGACTGGTGGAGGTGCTGCACAGGGAGGGGGGCGGGGGCTGCGCACAGGGAGGGGGACTGTGCCCGGGGAGGGGGACTGTGCACGGGGAGGGGGGGGCTGTGCACAGGGAGGGGGGACGGAGGCTGTGCACAGGGAGGGGGGACGGAGGCTGTGCACAGGGAGGGGGGACGGAGGCTGTGCACAGGGAGGGGGGCGGGGGCTGTGCACAGGGAGGGGGGGCGGAGGCTGTGCACAGGGAGGGGGGGCGGGGGCTGTGCACAGGGAGGGGGGACGGAGGCTGTGCACAGGGAGGGGGGGGCGGGGGCTGTGCACAGGGAGGGGGGCGGGGGCTGTGCACAGGGAGGGGGGCGGGGGCTATGCACAGGGAGGGGGGGCGGAGGCTGTGCACAGGGAGGGGGGCGGGGGCTGTGCACAGGGAGGGGGGCGGGGGCTGTGCACAGGGAGGGGGGCGGGGGCTGTGCACAGGGAGGGGGGCGGGGGCTGTGCACAGGGAGGGGGGCGGGGGCTGTGCACAGGGAGGGGGGCGGGGGCTGTGCACAGGGAGGGGGGCGGGGGCTGTGCACAGGGAGGGGGGGGGCTGTGCACAGGGAGGGGGGGCTGTGCACAGGGAGGGGGGGCGGGGGCTGTGCACAGGGAGGGGGGGCGGGGGCTGTGCACGGGGAGGGGGCTGTGCACGGGGAGGGGGGGCGGGGGCTGTGCACGGGGAGGGCGGGGGCTGTGCACAGGGAGGGGGGGGCGGGGGCTGTGCACAGGGGAGGGGGGGGGCGGGGACTGTGCACAGGGAGGGGGGGGCTGTGCACAGGGAGGGGGGGCGGGGGCTGTGCACGGGGAGGGGGGGCGGGGGCTGTGCACGGGGAGGGGGGGGAGGCTGTACAGAGGGAGGGGGGGC